>NC_053161.1:79059358-79174358 GCF_016835505.1 Polypterus senegalus
ACGTGCATGTTAGATTAACCAGAAATTCTAAACTGGCCCGGTCTGAATGAGAGAATGCGACCGAGTACAGTGTCTGTGTCTGTGTCTGTGTGTGTGTGTTTTGCAATGAACTGGCTTTAAATTGGATTAAGCAGCAATGAGAATAAGTTGAGCATGTGTTATTAGAACAATAATCATTTCAGAAAGATTGCCACCACAATCTTGACCATCTCTCCCACCTATAATCCCATAAAACCTCCATAACCCACTCGTTCTCTTACCTTTGTAATAAATACCTGCTATGATCGCCAAATGAAAAAATATAGAACAGGCTTTATTTATGTTTTCTGCTGAATGAAAATGTAATGTAATTAAAGTGTAATGTATTATAACATTCATTTGGAATACTTTAATGCTTATGGAACTCAATGTAAGGGTAGCATGTTTGACAATGTCTTAAAGCAAACCCTGACCCTACTACAATTCTAACTGTGCCAATCTCTGTGTGAGGTCAGCACGATTTTGCCATGTTTGAGGTTCTTTTCTTTGGGTACTCTAATTTTCCCTCCAGCTCCAAGTCCTGTACATTCATTGAAGCTAAATAACAATGCTAGTTAAATCTGGTTATAGTATTAGTGCATGGTGGTGTGTATTCTTCCCTGTGTAATGATTTTCTAATGTTTGTACGAAATTTACCCTTAATTAGTTTCTACAAAATGTTAGAAGGTTTTTCTTCACCAGAAATCCATAAACACATAGAATAAATTACCATGTAGTGTAATAGAGAAAAGGACTTTAGGAACATTCAAAACTTGATATTATTTTGGAGAAATTAAATGGATAGGATTGGAGAGCATTGTTGAGCGGAATGACCTGTTCTCATCGATTTTTTTCTAGTGTTCTAATGTTTTAATGAAAGGAGTGTGCCCTATGATGGACTGATACTGTATCTGGTTCTCTTTGACCCATCTGTATATAAAGCAAGTTGTGAAAATGGATGGAAAGATTTACTGACTCTTGAGTAGCAGAGAAACTGAACACAAATTGATGCTATAGCACTTAACTAAATAAACTGGAGGATAGTGTGTTTAATAGTCTCTGGCATATTGCTTACAATAATTTCCCAGCATGATAGGTTATATTTGACAGGGTCATGCTTAGTGACACAATGTTTGATTGTTAGACTATTATATTTTGGGTTGAAAATATTATTTACAGAAATGTAGTATCTTTAGCTAAAGATGTTATTACCATTCATGTTTTTGTGTTGTCAGATGGCTAGACTACATTTGTCCAACCAAAAATTAAACCCTTTTTCCTTCTTTTTCAACAATGTTTGACACAAACTTTAAACATTTTAAAGCACAGAGATGTGATCATTTCATTATATGGTGGTTAGGGTGGGGTTTATCCTTATTAGTTATTTTGGTGTGCAGAGACTTCATCACTTCACTGATCTTGGGTGACTGATAAAAAGTCCCAGAATGCCTTGATGGTAGATCTGTCCCCTGGGTGGACAATATCTCAGATAACGTTTATTCTAAATCAAAGGCTATTTTTCTTGTATTTGTAAATGACATCATTTATACCAACAGTTTTCATATTTGTCCCTCAGCATATGTACATTATATTCATTTTAATTTGTACCTTTGCCTTTCTTGTGTACCATACTATGCCTGAATCTATAATTTCTCTTTTGTTCCAGCTATTACTATTTTTCAGAGTCCAGTGCATTTCTTCTAAGGACTTTAATGATTGATGACCAAAGACTTTGCTTCATTAACTGTCTGATATAATATACATTTCCACTGTAAGTGATTGTTCTTCTATAGTATTTGTCCTTGACGCTTGTTTCCGATAATGCCTTACTAGTTTCCCAGTGCTTTTATAAATGCAAATCAGTGTATCCCTGACATTTGATGTTCCACTAGCTAACGTCTCTTGCTCTGTAACCTGTGTGTTTATACTATAATATCCACCATCTATCAGACGTTCTATGTAATCCAATTATTGTTTCCGACAGCACACAAGACCTCGTGCTACTGGTATTAACATCTGCATTTTTCACAGCAGCACCTCTGAAGCCAATCAAATTTTGTTTTACATTTCTAATATTGTAAAAAAAACACAATAGTTTGGAAATTGTATTGTCACACATGTGTGCTTGGGGAGCAACGCAAGGGCTTAGGAAAGTGCTTTTTTACCTCCAAGGCATGAGGGGGCACTGTCTAATAACACTCTCTCTTCTCCCTCTATCCCTGAAGAAAGAAAGATTGAAAACGCTGACCTCACTTTCGGGTCATACCACCTGGAAGCCACCCTCCCTCCCAGAATTCCTGTTAGAGGGGACCAACACCATCTTGCCAGCAGAACACCTTAAGAAAAACATAAAGTCAATCTTTGTGTAGTACCATGTGTTTCTTTACATGCCTTTTGCATAGTTTAAAATACAGGGTTTGCCTTCAGGTGCCCCAGACCCTTTATCTGTGCCTTGTGTCTTCTTACAGTATTAAATTGTATTTTTTAACAAAACCACTGAAAATCTGGCTATTTACTGAATCACGTCATGGGTAGATAGCTTACTATATTTATTTTCATATATTTTCCCATTATTAACTGTTTTGATAGATGGTGATTACTGAAATAAAACCCCCTGTTGTGCATGAGATAGCTCTGTTGCCTGATTGGTCCAGACACCTGGCTTCAATGCCCAGCCCAGTCATAGTGTGGCACTTTCATTATCTCCCTGTGTAAGTTTTCTTTGGCAGCACATTACTCTTCCAGCATTCCAAAGATGTTATCATCTTCAGCAACAAGAGCATGCAGTTCATTTTAGATTTCCTCTGACATGTATTTTTGTTAAAACAGGTTTGTAGTGCAAATGTTTGTTTTGTAATACTGTTTTGATACTAAAAACAATGAAAAGCATTATATATAAAATATATTGATTGACATCCAGGTTAGATATCTGTCAGGCTGAATATATTTTTCTTAAATTTTCTCAGTTAAACATATTAATGACTGAAACTAAGAGTGAGGAATGGCAGCTACAGTGTGCCTGCTGTTGTATACAGTGTAATCTAAGTGAGTGCAAACATTTGATAGAATAAATAAGGAGATTACTGCTATTTTTGACCTGTTCCATGAAAGTGGTGTCCTAGTGCAAAATACTGTAACAATTATTTATGTATGCTGTAAAAGTAGAAAAACGATTTAAGTCAAATATTACATTGCTAGCCACAGAGCTTGTTGATATTCAGTACTGTATTTATATTTTTTAAAAATATTTTGCATATGAACATCTAAACTCTCATTTTATTTTACAAGAATAACATCCACACCAAATTTAGACAGTGTGTAGTCTAGTCATGTCTTTAGACTCAAGCCCTTCTAGCCCTTCACTGTCACAGCTAAACAGGTAAATTAGGGCCCCCCTTGCTAGGTGATTTAAACAATACTATATTTAAATACAATGTCAATACTATATCTAAAAATCAAAACTTGTAACTATTTGGCAAAGAATTTATTTTACTATTCCAATTCTGTACTTCAGGAAATACCACTCATTATGTTATATAAATTCACATTAATATAAAATGAATAATGCTACATGTGTTTTTTCTAATAGCGCTAATAAGTAAGAATTTTATTCAATTATAAAATATTAACGATTATTGTGATTGGCAGAGGGCTGCTATTGCATATAATATTTACATGCATATCCACAATATAATGGCATGTTCAACAGTATAAAATGACCGCTTTTAAGACATGCTGTATGTAACACTTAGTAAGCTGCTTAAATAGATAGATAGATAGATAGATAGATAGATAGATAGATAGATAGATAGAAAACACTAAATGGTAGATAGATAGATAGATAGATAGATAGATAGATAGATAGATAGATAGATAGATAGATAGATAGATAGATAGATAGAAAACACTAAATGGTAGATAGATAGATAGATAGATAGATAGATAGATAGATAGAAAACACTAAATGGTAGATAGATAGATAGATAGATAGATAGAGAACACTAAATGATAGATAGATAGATAGATAGATAGATAGATAGATAGATAGATAGATAGATAGATAGATAGATAGATAGATAGATAGATAGATAGATATCTCCACTACTGTTCCACTCAAGTGAAATTACCAATACTAACAAGACAGTCAATGCAAGTGAAATAACGCTGTCAAAGCTTTTGTAACATAGAATCTGCATTGAGGCAGCATGATATAAATTTAAAATTCTTCCACTGTGCAAAAGAAGCACACTGATGTTCTTATGTACACCAATTTCTTTTACAAAAGACTGCAAAGATCAAGAATACTTTTTACTGAATAAAGTACAGTATTTTAAAGTTATGGATCTTATTCATTCTTATTATCTCATTCAGTCTTTTTATATTCTTCTTCTTATTATTTATTCTTATTATAGAGTCCTGCCTTATCTTATGCTAACACATAAATAAATGTTTGCTCAACTGTAATTGAGGTTTACTTACAGTAATTCCACCTGCATTGAACTTTTCACAATAACCTTAAATAAACCACTTATAAGTCACACATAGTCTCAGATAAAAAAAAGCTCACAGCTGGAATCATAGATTAACATAACATAGATTACTTAAGTTCTAAAAAACACAGTGTGATTTAAAATGTATGCATTTTGACTGCTTTCACCTGACTTAACTGGTGTATAAGATTCACATGAAACAAATTAAAAGGATTATTAATGTATCCAATGTGAAAACGACATGACAGTGCCCAACACTACTTACCTGTTTCATCTTCAATCCCCACATGGATCCACTGACATCAATGACAAATATGATGTTTTTACTTAGAGGAGACATGTCATTTGGTGCAAAGAAATGCACAAAGTAACCATCAGACAGCTGAATAAGGAAAGAAAGACATGCACATAGTAAAAACCTAAAGTTCAAATTCATGACAAACTTTTAACATATCTTAATATAAGTAAATCTGATAGTAATAAACTAACATACTTAAAAACTATGAAATACCTACTGATGTATGACTGAAATCCATATCCATATGCAAAATAAACAAAAACATTCAGATATCTAACACAAAAATGGAAAAAAAAAAAACCATGATTTTTGCTGGATCCCAGAAATACAGACTTACACAAACATAATGACTAACTGGGATCTTAAATGATTAAATCAGAGGAAAAGGTTGCAAAGGGGTCTGACTGGATGGCATGAAATGTAAATTCAGATGGATTATTAACATATGCTTGTAAATCTAAATTAGCTATGGAAAACAAATTAAACATTACTAAAATTATGTGTTTATAAGATTTCACTTTATATACCCAAGATAAGCAGGTCAATCCAATTCCAGATTTCCTAGAGCCAGTACCTAACCCACCAGCAGCACCAAGTAATACAATTAGAGTGCATACTGATGGACAAATCTAAACTCATACGTACAGAGTGAAATTAAATGAATTCCAAATTGTTCCGGTGTAAGTGAATAGGCCCCGCAATGGACTGATGACTTCAACCGGGCTTATTCCTGCCATTTGCCCAGGGCTGCCAGGATATACCCCAGTCCAGATAACAGTGAACTGCATTCAGCAGGTAAGTGAATGCTATGTAACTTTTGCGGTATAACAGTTTCAATAAAATATGCATAAAATGGTGGAACAATAGTTTTCCTGGGAGCATCCACTGCCTATATGAAGTATACACATTCATTAGAACATTAGAACACTCTAGGTGAGAACAGGTCATTCACCCTAACAAAGCTTGCCAGTCGACATAATTCTTCCAAAATAACATCACGTCTAGTTTTGAAGGTCCCTAAAGTTCTACTGTCCTACCACACTATTTGACAATTAATTTGTTGTGTCTATGTTTCTCTGTGTGAAGAAACACATTTTAATGTTAGCGTAAAATTTACCTTTAACAAGTTTTCAGGTGTGTCCCTGGGTTCTTGACAAACTCATTTTAAAGTCACAGTCTCGATCCACTATACTAATTCCCTTCATAACTGTAAACACTTCAATCATGTCACCTCTTAATCTTTTTTCCTTAAACTGTATAGGTTTAGCTCTTTTAATCTTTCCTCATAACTCATCCCCTGTAGCCCTGGAATCAGCCTAGTCGCTCTTCTCTGGACTTTTTCTAGTGCTGCTATGTCCTTTTTGTAGCCTGGAGAGACCAAAACTGCACACAGTACTCCAGATGAGGCCTTATCAGTGGTGTGTTATAAAGCTTGAGCATAACCTCCTTGGACCTGTACTGTACACATTGTGCTATATAACCTAACATTTTCTTAATGGTTTTTGAACACTGTGTAGAACTTGATAGTGACAAATCCACTATGACTCCTAAATCCTTCTCATAAGGTATACTTTCGATATTCATACCTCCCACTGTATATTCAAACCTAACATTTTAACTCCTACATGTAATACTTCACATATTTCCATGTCTGAATGTGGGGATTCCAGTTTTCATCCCATATACCAAAGATGTGAATGTTATGTTTACTGTTGACTCTAAATTGGCACAGTGTACAGTATGTGCCGCAATGGACTGGGGTCTTGTTTATGGTGGTTTTCAGTTATGCATGAGATATTCCTGAATAGGACAGAACCTCCATAATTTTAAACTGAATAATAAAGCTAGAAAACTGACGTATGCATATGTACCTATTAAATATACCTTTAGATATGGGTCTATGAGTAAAAGGGAAATATTTGGTGATGACTGGATTTACAAATAACGTCATCTACCATGTACCTCATACAGGGCATGCACTTCCAATTTCATAAATAATAAAAGCAGGTACAATAGCTGTCTGTCAGGGAAGTCAGAAAATATTGAAGAACTGGGTGTTGCGAATATGCATGGTGTTGTATTTATTTCATTCTGTTTAAACCAGCTGAAAGGCTTTGGCAATCTTATTTTCCTCAGGGGTTGTTCCTGTTAGAAACTGCCTTTAGGCAAATGGCCAGAATCATAGGAGACATTAATCACATAATTAACTGTTGATTTTTTACCTGAAGTTCACCTGCAATATTCTCCCGAGCTACATCATACGTAACCACAAAGTTTCCATCAATAATAGATGATGTGCAGTTTTCACATTTCCGCTGTTGTTGAAAATTTGGCTTAAATGAAACATGTGCCTGAAATACATCAAACAAAGAAGATGAGAGAAAGAAAAACCTTGAGAATAGATGTGAAAGTGAAAGTAGTTAATACTGTAGCATATTTCATGCATTGGGTTGGCATACTATAGAGCAAGTGTGATCAGTCTCGGTCCCAAAGAGGAGTGACTGCAGGCTTTCATTACAAACTAATCTGAAAAAGTGAATCAAATAAAATTATGGTACAAATAAGCATTTTTTCTTAATTTTTTCAGTTTTTCAGTGAAGGTGATGCTAAATTACTATTAAGTTAAGACACTGCAGATGAAGAAGTGGAGTATTCTAACTGTATAAACAATTTTTAAATGAAGAATGAGGATAAATATTAAACTTTGTAAACGGGAAACCACTTTGGCCCCATAGGATCAGGGTTGGTCACCAACATTTTGTTTAGAGTCAGACTGGCACTGTCTGGTGATTCCTCCAATGCTTGCTTTTCCTGTACATTCCTGATTTATGCATTTTTTGCACAAGATTGTGCTTATAAAGCACCATATTCATTCGTCCATGTTTTATGACTTTTTGTAACCATTTAAAAATGTACCCAATTACTATATTAAACCTAAATTTCGTTAACTCCTGTGTACATGTTCAGATGAAACTCTCCATGAATGAATTGCACTTGAGTATTCAGCATACCCTTGTTAGTTCTTCCTGCTTTAACTAACTTAGTTTGACTTATTGATATACTATGCTCTCATTAACTTTATGTTACTAATTTTCATCTGTTCATTTACATGATTTCTCTACCTCCAGTGTGCAATTTTCGCAATGTTTCCTGATGACACACTGCATCCATGCTCCTCCTTGTGCATGTTAATATCGTGTTCTTGTTGCTACTTGTACTACAGATACTTAAATTTTTTATCCATTTATGCATTTCAGTCCAATATTACATTGTAATCAATCAGTTATTTAATCAAAAAAGTAACTGATTATTTAACTGATTTTAAATTTATAAACTATATTGTAATCGGTTTGCTTTGGGAAGTTCCTTGTAATAGTAAATGCTGCCAGTAGTGCTATAACCTTACAATTTAAATAAATAGAATGTTCTGTCTCTCCTACCAAATATCTCAAACTATTCTCGAAGAACTGTCCTTGTCGACATCATTGACTTACTATTGAATACTGTCTGAATTTTGGCGATTCTCTCGTTTAATCAATATATTTTTTTAACAACCCAGTCCTGTAGTTTCTGTCTTCATAACATTCACAAGATTGTACTCTCTCTCACAACCTAAGATAGTCAACTCCTTGTTCAGTCTCTTGTTGGTTTTCAACTTGACTCTGCAACCTGGCAGGGCTTCCAGCATCTTCTTCAGTTCCTGGTTGACTTGTGTTCTCTGTTGCTCATTTGTCCCATGCTGCCTATTCTTCTTCTCTCTCTCCCCAATGGCTTTCAATTGTATCAAGGATGCTATTCAAAACACTTTTCATAACCTATACATTCCTGCATGTCTCTGCTCCACAATAAGTTTCTCCTTATATGTTTGGCTTATCTATTGAATGTCAGTCCTCTCACCAGTTATGTTAAAACTGGACAATGCTTCTCAGTTCTTGCTCCTAAGTGAAATGAGGTGCCCATGACCATCAAAACTTCTCCAAATCTACTACTGTTCAGGCATGTCTTGAAAACGAACCAGTTTTAAAAATATTTTGAGACTGTTTACACTTTCTGCTTCTCTTCTTTACCTCTGGATAACAGCATTGTGGTTTAATTTTGCTTTTAGTTTTTGTTTCCCTTAGCACTACCTGTAGTGGTATACTGTACGTGTTGTACTCTGCTTTTTTGTTTTTCTTCCTCTACTGATTTCTGTATTTTGCTCTTTCTAATGAATAATGAACTAATATGCATCTAATTGTCAGTATTATGGTTTGTTTTGTGAGTTGCCTGGGAAAATGGCATCTGCTAAACAATTATAATAATAACAATAATAATAAAAATAATAATCAACATTTATTAACTACATGCCCCTGAGCTCAAACAAGAACCTGTACGTAACTCCTTGTAAATGAGCAGAACATGCAAGAACAAAATTATCAAACTTTTTCACACATAAAAGTGGTTTGGAAAATAGCATAAAAAGCAGCACATTCGTCTAATTTACACAACAGGATTGACAATGTAAAATACGTCATCTGTAATTGACATCAACATATGACAGATGTAGCATCAGTATCAGTATCAATATACATAAGGTTCACAAAAGATCTAATAATAATTACCTTTTGTTTTGAATGTGTTATTTTAGTGACTCCTTTAAAGTGATCTCCAAGAAAATCTGGGCTTCTAACAAAACTAATTCCCGTAGGTTCAAAAATGTAGATATCAACCTGTAGAATGTAGATATCAATAGAATATCTCAAGTTATTTAATAGAAGCATACATTTCAATAAGTCTTGCTACTTCCATATGTACAGTAAATATGGCTACAGTAGCGCATATGCACACTCCCACTTCATGAAGCTTTTAGATGACACTGTTATAATCAGATCACTGTCAGTTATGAGGTGTTACAATTATGAGAATCCATACTTTTTCAAATGGTGCAGCACCTAGTACAGTATTTATAAATCAATATAAAAAAGACAACAAAACTGTCAAAGTCCACAGCCCAATAGATGTTTGTAGCCACAGCACTGAGGAGATGAATAGCTTGTGTGAGGCATCAATAAACTTTTTAGTTGCCACATTCAAGAGGATACATGTAAACTACAGATTCTAAAGGTCTGCCAAATGCCTAATAAATAACTTGAAAATGCATTGATATACAGTATTTATGTGGAAGGTTTTAGTTTATAACTTTACACCACTATTCACCACTTTTAAAATGTAACATTTATGTTTACATTATTATACCTGTAATACAAGTAAAAAGGACAGCATAGCACTGGCAGATTTTCTAAATTCTACAACTAAATATACTGGGATGAAACTGAAACCAATTCACATTCATAATATTTCTAATATACACCAAACACTATGGCGATTGAAGAGAAAGCATGCAGTGAAAGGCTACTGGGAAGTAAATAGATGTTTAACTGGATTATAGCTTAAATGTTTGACTAATAGCAATCATGCTGGCACAGCTAATAGCGCTCATGTCGCTGAGTTAACTTGATTTCAGTTCTGTTCTAGACAAGTCAGTGTTTGAAGCAGAGGCTTCATGCCTTTATAGCACAGGCCAACAAATACTTCTAGCATATGGTTTCTTCTTGTGCTGGAATAAATTCTGGCTGCAAATGAAACAGAAAATTCAGGGTTTAGAAGTGGCTCTGTGGGTTGATTTTTTATTAAGAATACTTGTTGTCACACACGTGCGATTAGGAGGCAGCTAAAGGGCTTAAGTAATGGTAATACTATGCCAGACCAGGGGGTGGCAGAGTGTGCTGACTGTCTCTCACACTGATTACGTCACTTCCAGTCTTGAAGATGTCTCTTCCGGTTCTGGCCTGGATGACCTCATTTCCTCTCCCTACCTTTAAAACTGCCATCTTACCTCCACTTGAGCAGTTCTGTTTTGGACTCTGTCTTGTAAACATGTCTCCTTTTTCAAACCTTTTGCAACCAGGAACATATTATACAGCTGGCTGCCCCAAACCTTTGTGACTGTCTGGAGTCAATTTTGTTACATTGTACAGTATTTAGATTAGTTTCTTTAAAGTAGAACTGTCCCTTGCTGTGTTGACATCATTGTGTTAACATCATCAGCCAATCTGCCTGTAGCTCACTCTCATCAGGCCCTCCCACTACTGCTCCATTTTTGCTCACAGGGTAGCCACTTCTTAATGTTGTGCTCATCTGTGGACAGCTAAGTATTTTGCAGGTAGTTTTAAGCTTATTTTTTTAAAAAAAAGATGAAGGTAACTGACCCTAGGCTAAAGGGATATTTCATTATACACTGTGCATCACGTTTAGAAATAAGTTTCATACCTGTTTGATTTTCTTAATTTACCATGTTATCATATTTATACAAAATTCAAATTATTTCCTAAATATAATTAGATAATTACAGCTACATATGTTACCTTCTATCTATTACGTATTTTACGGTTCACTCAATAATCTAAAGAACAAAAAAAAACACTAGTAAAATGACAAAAGTAATAATAGTAACAGTAAAAAAATATACATACTGTACAAGCTATCATTTCCCTTTAAGTAATCGTCAGTAATAGCTTTTATCTTTTAATGACCGTGCAATAAACTATCATCACAATATCAGTTTTAATTGTTGTATGATGATATTCAAAGCGAAATATTTAAAAAAAAACACTCTTAATTTCTCATGTTTGAAGCCACTATTTTTTAAGTTTAAAAAGCTATTTTTGATTTGCACACTTTAAAGGTGCAACTGTATGCAATGCAAAACTTAGTTATTCACTTTCTCAGTATGGTGTGTTTTTTCTGTGTAAAAGGGGTACTATACACTCACCTAAAGGATTATTAGGAACACAATACTAATACGGTGTTTGACCCCCTTTCGCCTTCAAAACTGCCTTAATTCGACGTGGCATTGATTCAACAAGGTGCTGAAAGCATTCTTTAGAAATGTTGGCCCATATTGATAGGATAGCATCTTACAGTTGATGGAGATTTGTGGGATGCACATCCAGGGCATGAAGCTCCCGTTCCACCACATCCCAAAGATGCTCTATTGGGTTGAGATCTGGTGACTGTGGGGGCCATTTTAGTACAGTGAACTCATTGTCATGTTCAAGAAACCAATTTGAAATGACTCGAGCTTTGTGACATGGTGCCTTATCCTGCTGGAAGTAGCCATCAGAGGATGGGTACATGGTGTTCATGAAGGGATTGACATGGTCAGAAACAATGCTTAGGTAGCCCGTGGCATTTAAACGATGCCCAATTGGCACTAAGGGGCCTAAAGTGTGCCAAGAAAACATCCCCCACACCATTACACCACCACCACCAGCCTGCACAGTGGTAACAAGGCATGATGGATCCATGTTCTCAATCTGTTTACGCCAAATTCTGACTCTACCATTTGAATGTCTCAACAGAAATCGAGACTCATCAGACCAGGCAACATTTTTCCAGTCTTCAACTGTTCAATTTTGGTGAGCTCGTGCAAATTGTAGCCTCTTTTTCCTATTTGTAGTGGAGATGAGTGTTACCCGGTGGGGTCTTCTGCTGTTGTAGCCCATCCGCCTCAAGGTTGTGCGTGTTGTGGCTTCACAAATGCTTTGCTGCATACCTCGGTTGTAACGAGTGTTTATTTCAGTCAAAGTTGCTCTTCTATCAGCTTGAATCAGTCGGCCCATTCTCCTCTGACCTCTAGCATCAGCAAGGCATTTTCGTCCACAGGACTGCCGCATACTGGATGTTTTTCCCTTTTCACACCATTCTATGTAAACCCTAGAAATGGTTGTGCGTGAAAATCCCAGTAACTGAGCAGATTGTGAAATACTCAGACCGGCCCGTCTGGCACCAACAACCGTGCCACGCTCAAAATTGCTTAAATCACCTTTCTTTCCCATTCTGACATTCAGTTTGGAGTTCAGGAGATTGTCTTGACCAGGACCACACCCCTAAATGCATTGAAACAACTGCCATGTGATTGGTTGATTAGATAATTGCATTAATGAGAAATTGAACAGGTGTTCCTAATAATCCTTTAGGTGAGTGTATATGGGTTCCGGTATGCAATTCAGGAACAGTAGACTCAAAAGTTACAACATTGTGGTAAGATATAGCTACACCATCTATGATAAAGCTGTACTGTATGTTATTTTAACAAATTACAGACTGTGGTCTTTTCGTCGCTTTACAAAAACTTCAAGTCATGGTTTTTAAACCCAAGAGTCCTGAGTACTAAACATTGACTTTCTTTACATTTATTAGCCAGCAGATGTCACTGAGAACACATTTTAGTTTTAAGCAATGCTAGATGACCTGAGGGTATATACTGTATATAGTAAATGTCTTACAAACTTTTGTAGCTCTGTCTTAAATCAATCTGTATTCATCTTGTTATTATTTCATTTGCTAACAGGTGAAAAATGATCTTATTAATGACAATAAAGATGTATGTGAAATTAAAAGAAAGGGAAAGCCTGCCTCTTGTAAGATACCATCTCATTGAGTCCAATTCACACAAAAAACTGTAGGGTTTGAAAGTTCAATTCAATTTATAAAGCACACTTATCATGAAACAGGTTTAGAGTACTGTATACTCTTGCAAATATAACAAAAATAAAACAAAATTCACCCCCAATACATACATAATAAATACTTGCAGGAGAAAGTTATAGTAGTCTTTTACTTTTAGCTGTGTTTTTGGCCTGTATGTCTCTAGCTGGTAGTACACAATTCTAATATCTCATGAAGAGATCTATAAATGGCAGTATTGCTAGTTCACTATTAATGTAGATACAATGTAAGTAACTAATAAAACTCTTATATAGCTCAGTGTTATTGCATTTTATTTTACTGATGGCATATAAAATAAACTTTGGAAGGTTGATTGTTATACTTAAGATATTATTTTGTTTGTTTACAAGTAACATTTTACTTAAAATTATTTAAGAATTATGTAACTAAACTTCAAATATGTTGCTTAACTTCTATTTTACAATGAAGTTTGGCTTATAATGGATCTTTTTACATCACAATCCACCATGGATAGCTGTTAGCTCTGGCAGGGACATTTATAGAAGTCTTTATCATGGATTGTCATGCTTGTGTTGTGATTATGTGTTAGTTGTATGCTTAGTTAATGAATATATAGTATAAGATCTAGAATAAGGGCAATCCATAATCAGTTTAAGTCAAAACTTTAATTGTCAGCATTTGCTCGACTCTATCAACTCTGCTTCAGTAGAATCCAGGATACATGGGAAGATTCTATACACTTAAGTCATCATCCGAGCCATATTTCTTGGCCTAAACAGGATTACTCTGAAGTAAGTTAAAATTCTCCTTCCACATGCAAATCAGTTAAAAACAGCAATAGAGCTGGCTCATCTGTTTGATCCACATCTTGCATGTTGTTCATAAATCAGATACTAAATTCCTTTAACACACATTAGTTTTAAAAAGCTGCACTTTTACATTTCAACCTACTAATGTGTAGTTGAAACGGTTATTTGCTCAGGTTTTATTCAGTAAAATATGTGCTAAGAAGTTCAGGACAAGAACACAGTTTTACCTTGAATTGCGGAACCAGTTTATCAGACTGAAGGTATAGGTTGTACTCATAAAAGCCTTGTTTTCTGTACAGCATTTCCTGGTAATGTAACTCAAACTCGATGATGCTTCCTGGTGGAACGTGAACCTCAGTTTTAAATGTTTCCATGTCATAAGAATTTGTTCTGAAAGAATTATAAATTAGCATATTTATGTTTCAGTGCTATTTTTTACTCCTTTATCAGAACCATATTTAGCTGCATAGAACATTCACAATATAAGTTGTGTGCTTAAGTGTTTGTTATCCATCTTCTCATAACTTGCATCTTACTTGCCAATATTAAAGCTACTGTTTCTACATAGTTTTAACATCTTTGTGCTTCCACTCAAGGAAATAAAATAAATACATACATTTTTGAAAAGAATGACCATAATTTCAGAAATGAAACATCCAACATATGGGTTCCTGAAATTATTTTCCTCTTTTAAAACATAACAACACACATTTTTAAAAGGTAGGTCACTCAGTTCACCAGTACCTTACTATTCCTGCAGCCTTGCCCCTTGACCTGGCTTGTGTATACAGATTTCGTGCAGTAGTTTTTTCCATGACTGAGCCAACAAATGTTATCCCATTGACGTTCCTACATGGGAATAAAGGGGAACATCTGTTAGCTACAAAGAACCAGGGAAAATGATATTTAGAAGAATTTTAAATTACAAATTGTTTACTAAGGTGTTTTTCTTCTCTAAAGAATACTGGTTTACCAGACATCAAAACACAGTATAAAAATATGACGATTAACAAAAATAAGAAAATTAACCCGGTTATTTAATCTGTTTTTGCAACGTCTTGATACACTTACATAGTAAAGTTGGTGATGAAGGCACTTTTTGGTATTTGAACATTAAACTGTATACTTTTCGCAGTCTTGGCTGAATTGATTACTTTCCTGCGAACTGCAGTTTCAGCAAAACGGGAGGTGATTCTGGTTTCTACTTTAAAATAGGCGATTTTAATTTCATCTCCTGTATCAACCTAAAACACATACCAATAGTATTAGACAGTAGCTCATACAGGCACAGCAAAGAATGATACTCTCAACATCCATGCATTTATTTTCTCAACCTGTGTTTTCTATTAATTGGTCACAAAATGCTAAAGTCACTCATACAGGGCAGAGAAACTGGTTATTTTATGATGTGCACCTGCACACTTATAAATCAAAAATACAGTAAATAATAGGATGACAGCTTTTAAAAATATATGTTTTATATATAAATATATATATATATATTTAACGTGTATGTCATTTTCAGCAATGAAAAATTCAATATGCTACTGATTAAATTATTTTAAAAAAGAAAATATAAAATACATTAGATAAATAAAATAAATGAAAGCAATAATGAAGGAACATTTTTGATCTTTTCAAGGTCTTCTTTCTCCAGCAGTGTCAACAGCCTGTCAGACACACTGGTATCTCCAAAATAACAGATTGATTTCTAGGTAATATTTATCTAAGGTTGTAATGCAGTAATACACAGAAAAATACCTCCCAGTTATCATCCTTTCCGTCCTCCTCCTCCTCCTCCTCATTAGAGTCTATGTTTCTCTTGAAATGAAAATAAGCAAATATTAAATTAAAATGTGCAGCCATTACAGTAAGGCATTGCTTATTTTTTTCATATAAAAATGAGGATGCCCTTTAATATTACTATAAAATGTACATTATATCAAAAATAAACTCATTCTATTTAAAACAAACATGAAATAAATCATTTTCATATTTATCTCCTACTGTTATTTAGAACTAGATCTGTTCATAATGTTTCTGTTTAATTTCAAAGATGGTGGTCCCTATCCTCATTTAACAATGTGTACATTTCTCAATTACGGTATTAAAAACAAGTTAAAACGTATTTATGTTAACTAAATTTACATCAGTAAATAACAATATAGTTCACAATTTAGTTGCATTTCATTTCAGAAGGTCATAAAGTTAGGTAACAATTCTGGCTTATGTACAGCACTCTAATAAGTCATTATCCTAACAATGCATATCTGTAGTAGATGGTAATGTATGAGGAATGCAGCATTAAATGTATACAAAACGTTAAAACATTTTTATCTTGATTATTACATAAAATACTTCAGTTGTGCTTATAATGGCTTAAATTGTCAAGTATTACAAATAAGTTATTCCGGAAAGATGAAGCAGTTTGAGAATGTGTGTACTGTACTCCACGGTTTCTCTGAGCAGTGCATTGGTACAATAAGTCATGTTGTGATATTGTCTAAGAAAAACTCTGTTGACTCTTCTCTAAACACCGAAGAATATGTTCATTATTAGCTTGATAATAAAAATGTTTAATGCAATTAAGGACTTACTGTATATTTCTTTTTCCATTTAATTACCAATCCTACTTAATCCAGTTCAAGGCTAATACCAGAGTCTGTCCCTATGACTGCACCTCAAGGCAGAAGCCAATGAAATAGTCCTTAAAACTGGGATTATTTACTGTATGTATTCAAAAGGAAAGCTATATGTTTCAATAGACCATGGCTGAGTAACATTGTAAACTGCATTTGTGTTTGACAATATAGAGTCAATTTAATGTCTTATATATACAGCTTATGTTGACTTGATTTAAAACTAGTTTTGTGGCTTGCTTGTATGGAATGTATTTTGATTTTAATGAATTCAATAAAATGGAAAACAAAAAAAAAGAAACAATTCATGTCTTAAAATGCATTCCACAGTATTTTTTAATTTATAATGAAGTACCAACTCCAATTCAACATCCATAGTGGAGGTTTTGATACTATATTATAGAACGGCTAATTGGCCAGAAAGAACTTTAGTTTACTTAAAGTGTGTATTTCTTAAAACAATGATTCTTTGATAAATGAAAAAATAATCACCTCATTATTAATATCTTCTGAATATTAGAAAAGCTAATGAAACACAATTTATGAGATTGTGATTTATCAGATTTTTTAATTTTATAATTATAACCAGAAAACGTACATTCAAACTGCAGCTGGAAGATACTTTGTGCCTTCTCTATTTTCTTTCCTTCTGTAGGATATTCTTTTTTTAAAACCATACATAACCGTGTAATGTGTAGGGACGTCACCCATTTGGAGATTAATTTCAAGCTGGATAAGCAATAAATATGTCAAAGAATGATTTCTAACAAAAGTAGAGTTGAACTATGTTTTTAAATTAAAAATAATCAGAAGAGCTGAAATCAAGAAATAGAAAACTACTGAGAAATTAATAAGCACAAATTGATCACTTGAAAAAATGGCCATTGGTTGATTCAACATTCTGCTGTAAAACGCCCCTGATACACATTTTTAATTCAAATTACATATGGTTGTTTGTCTTTAAAGTTAATGGTTATATAGCCATTTCAATGAAATCGGTGTCCAAATAATTTGTAAGGTATCAGGTGACCAAAGCACAACTTTAAGAACCAAGTGTAGTGAATTCCTCCTGTTTCAGCATTGTATAATTCTGATAATCAGTGTAAATTTTGACTTTTGTATTTCAACCAGGGCTGAATTATCATCCTGCGGTGGGCTGGCGTCCTGCTCGGGGTTTGTTTCCTGCCTTGCGCCCTGTGTTGGCTGGGATTGGCTCCAGCAGACCCCCGTGACCCTCTAGTTAGGATATAGCGGGTTGGATAATGGATGGATGGATGGATGGATGAATTATCATCATTTCTAATAGTTTAATGTGAATGCACTTCTGTAAGTTTTAAATCATTAAGTTCCTAAACCCTTTAAACAACTTTGAAGTTACACTGTGTCATTTAATATATTAATAATTTTGCACTTTTAAAATATGAAGTAAAAATCAGTAAAACATAAAATGGAAAAATGGAAACTAATTATTCACTACTGTTAGTGATATATTCAATCTCCAGATACTCTTACTTTACAAGGTCTTGGGCAATGTACCAGCATTATGAAAGATACCTCATGTAAATGTCTTAATTCAAAAGTAGGTAGCATCCAAGAAGTTATACTTGTAAATGAAATGCTAATCTTAGATGCTTCATTAGTAGCATCACAAAGGCAGCTCCTTTTTTTTGGTAATTGTTCTGTTACAAACTCATTAGCAATTCCAAAACAGAAGTTTGCCTGATGTAAACACTGTCACATAGCTCTTAAAGTTTACTGCATATTACACATTAATCATTTCTTGCATATGAGGAATTGTCACTTTGAAATGTTAAAACGTCAAGTTATAGTTTGAATTAAATATATATTTGCATAAAAAACAAACCGCTCCACTTTTTTGATATATATAAAATGTCAGTGTCTATGTCTAAGACTATTACAGTATAAGTGTTCACAGGGGTGCTGTGGCGTGTTGAAGTAGTCCAGCAGTAGTTGGAATGTGTTTTCTTTTTCCTACCAATCTAAGTGAAAGGAATTTTTGTTTTTATATAAAAATGATTCATGTTTTCATCATCAGCATCATCAGACTTTTTGAGAATAAATATTGTGAAACTATTTTAACTCTTCATAATTCCATTGATTTGACTCAGTGGCGTCGCTGGGGGCGGGCGGAGGGGGCGGCACATCTTCAGGGCGCCATTATTGGCCAAAAGGCTCAGTACAATTTGTGTGTAAGCAGCAGGGTTCGGAAAAATATTAGCCATGAATGAAATAACTAAAATTCTCTGATTTTTACCCACAAATGCTTCAAAAATAATTTTCAGACTGTCCTTCTGTGACGGCGTCAAATACAGCAGTTGAAATGTATTAGGCAATAACACAAATAAACATAAACATTACACCGATAATAATTTCTAGGAAGATAAACAACTAATTTACAATTTAGAATTTCATTTCGTTATCTATCCGAATACATTCCTGCTCTGCACAGAAAACATCCCCACCTATCACTTGTACACTACACTGGTTCTGGTTTTCGCCGCGTAATTATATTAAACTAATAATTTGCACACGGCTTATTAGTACGTCTATACTACTGTATATTCTTGTCTATTGATGCTTATAAATAATTAGATATGAAAAATTATTGCTGTTTCTCTCTATATATATATGAATAAATCTATACAAAATGCATCTTAATTTTTCTCTATACGTTATTTTAATTTTCTAGTTAAATAGGTTAACATATTCAGATATGTTGGAGGGCGGCAAATTGAAGCCCCGCCCCGAGCGGCATGCACTCTAGCTACGCCATTGATTTGACTCTGTCTTTACACCAGGGGGCAGTAACAGCACCCTAACTCAAAGTTGTCATATGGAATTACCCGTTATGACAGCATGATATGAAGCTTGTATGTTCATTTCAGTGTACTTATAAAGTATTCATTTTGAACAGGACATATGGATGTGATAGCTCCGTGTCAACAGGTCATTTCTGCATTACAGTGCATGTAATACTGTATTGAAAGCAGGCACCTTGACTGACCCAGCACTGAGTAAAAATAAACAAACAAAATATTTAATTAATACTTAAGTATAATTATTTAATGAATATTCTTGAAAACACCTGTCAGTTTAAAGATCTGCTGAAGCAATTCCCAAAATAAAAATTAGGTTTAATTAGTTTTCTAAGCAGTCACTTGCTGTCAGTCACAGACATAGCAATTACAATTTGTGGATCTTAATAAGTAGCTACACAAGGTTTCCTAAAAAAAAAAAAAAGTAAATTTATTTTATATACATCACTCCCCCACACTTAAAGCATTAGACCAAAAATGTACACAGAATAGTTTTAGGTACAAGACGAAACAACAAATATCATTTCACTTTTTACTGCATATCCTCCCTCTGCTCCAACATCACATTAATACACTGGGTATTCTTTAGTATTGTGTATGAACTGTGTTGTACAAGATGCATACAATGATATGTCAATAAATGCATCACTATAGGGATCTTTATAGTGGCATCTATTATGTTGGTTTTTAGCAGGCTTGGCAGATCTAATCAAAAAGGATAAAAAGGTCACCTCCAATGGGTACAGGAAGTGAACCCAAAACACCAAGTGAATGGCTAAAAATCAACTGGAGGTGCCTACAGATCAGCTTCTTTATTTTCTGTTTTAACATGCAGGAAAAGGCACTGGCTTTTTCAGGTAGCATGGAGGAATACTGTGACCAAGTTTTATCTCTTTACAACATTGAATATTCATACCTGTGCAGCGAGATCCTGTATGCTCTATGATCACAAATATAATAAAATGTCTGCTCCTTCCTGTCTTAGTTAGATAATTCTATAGAATATTTATGGCAGTTAGCTAATGAAATAAGTGTCCAGTATACACATTGTTGATGATGTTACATGCTGACAAATTAAGTTCATTCTACTCTAAAAACACCAGTTTCATTTTTACCAATTTAAAAGTACTGTATGCTATTATCCATCTTCTAAAATAAGTGTATCCAATATAGAGCTACAATTTCTTTCACTACCATTATGAGTGCACTATAGGGCACACAACTTTCAAACTAGGCCAATTTATATCGCACACACACAGAACACAAGAAGGATGTGTAAAATATATACTAATAGAGACCAGGCCCATCAAACCCAGGTCCTGTAACACGGCAGGGTTAACCACTACCACTGGACTGACAAGCAGTTTATCTTTAGCTACGCAAAGCTGCAATAAGACCTCAGAATGTATTCCTGAAACAAGGAAAGTATACTTAATTTCTAATAGTGTGATTGTGTTTTCTACAATACAATAGGTTTTATTTGTAGCTAGATGTTTAACTGTGGGGAGAAATTGGTATCCAAGTTCAAAATGTATTGCTCTATGCATTGATCCTAAGGAAATGCAGCAAGAGGTCATAAGTACAAATGTCAATTGACAAAGCAGTGAACAAGAATGTTAAATGATTACACAGATACCTATCTTTTAATATGTTTTTGGATATGACAGTGTATTTAAGAACAACCATAAATAGTAAAGGACTAATCATATATGTATCCTTCTGGATTAAAAAGAAAATACTTAGTAAAGATATACAGAGAGGAAACTTTACAAAAAATGTTTTACTAGTTTGGTAACTAGTGTGAATTTCCCCTTGGGATTAATAAAGTATCTATCTATCTATCTATCTATCTATCTATCTATCTATCTATCTATCTATCTATCTATCTATCTATCTATCTATCTATCTATCTATCTATCATTTAGTGTTCTCTATCTATCTATCTATCTATCTATCTATCTATCTATCTATCTATCTATCTATCTATCTATCATTTAGTGTTTTCTATCTATCTATCTATCTATCTATCTATCTATCTATCTATCTATCTATCTATCTATCTATCTATCTATCTATCTATCTATCTATCTAACTAAAACAACTGTTTAAGACAGTCTGGCTTCAAAAAGGTAAGATAGCTCCAATAAACATTGAATATATTTTGACTTTTTTCAGGATCTTTGATCCATTTTCTCAATGGTATTAAATAACAACAACAACAACAACATTTATTTATATAGCACATTTTCATACAAACAGTAGCTCAAAGTGCTTTACATATTAAAGAATAGAAAAATGAAAGACACAATTATAAAACAAAATAAATCAACATTAACATCGAATAAGAGTAAGGTTCAATGGCCAGGGGGGACAGAAAAAACAAAAAAACTCCAGACGGCTGGAGAAAAAATAAAATCTGTAGGGATTCCAGACCATGAGACCGCCCAGTCCCCTCTGGGCATTCTACCTAACACAAATGAAACAGTCCTCTTTGGATTTAAGGTTCTCACGGAAGGGCTTGATGATGATAGTATTAAGTAAAAATGTATGTAAGCATCCTATTTACAATAAATATCAAAACCAGTCTGTTTAATATTATTCAGAGGTCACATTATGAACCATACATGGCAGCATCAAATTGATGGCTTTAGTGTGACATTTTACTTAGAAAAGAACAGTTCACAATAAAAACTATTTGGTTTCCTTCATAAGCATAGGAGGATTATTAATAATCATAAGAAATGTAACTAGATATTTTAAGTTATATATACAGTATGTAAAAATACTTTAAGAAACTTGCAGAAGTAACAAGCAAAATGTTTATAAACTTGTTAGAACAGCACATAAAACGTGAAACACATACATCCAATAAAAATTATACGTGAACACAATGTAAACTTGCAACTATTGCAGCACAGGCATATTTTGTAAATATATGTACAACGTGCTTACTTTGTATCTGCTGATTAATCGAGTTGCTGGCTGAATGTAAGAATTGAACTTGCCTACGTCATTGTCTTCCAGATAGTTCCATGTCAAATCCTATTTTACAGGAATAGAAATAGCAATTAACAAACCACCGAGACTTAATTAGATTTAAACATGTTTCTAAAAAAAGCGACAGATATATCAGAGAGCAATTCCTAATTTTATCTAATCACAAAAGGAAATCCTCCGCTTTAGACTCAAGGAAAACAAACTTATATCCTTTAGGAATTAAAACAGGTTTTCCTCCTCCTCACTTGTTACAAATTTCAATAAACTCTTCCTTTTCAAAAATATTACAAATCATTACAAAAATACTTACATGTACATCGTCACTTTCTGCAACAAAAAAAACAAAACTTTGTACTTGTACAGCAAGTAATAGGCATATAAAAGAATTAAGATGTCTCATTATGCCTTCCCTCTTACAACGACAGGCAAACAAGTGGAGAAACTTGGGCAGCACTCCAAGCTAGAAACAGTAAAGTTACACTGGAGGACTGATTTGGACTTTAGTTTAGGCTTTTGTCAATATTTGATCTGTGCCATGGTCCCTTACAAGTGAATTTTGGACAGAAATTGTGCAAGTATGAGTGTTTTGCTTCTAAGAATTGTAGGTACTTAATAAGCATGCAGTTTAATAATTTTCATTGCATATTAAATGTAAAGCTGTTTATGGCTTTGTGCAATATTCCTTGCTGTCACAGAAAATATAGAAAAGAATGTAAATGTTAGACGTGGGTCAATTTTATAACAAATGCATATTATTTGAATCACAAAGTACGTATGAAATCATACTATATATACCAAATCAATAAGGCATAATGTATAAGAAAGCAAATGTTATTTCTGTTAGGCACACATAGATTATTATTACAGGTTAATATTAAGATGCAGGTTCAAAAATGGATGGATAGATGGATTGCAAACTGACCATAAAAATGGCATATAAAATGAAATAGAAACTCATCACTATCTGTCTGTCAATTATGTGAACTCCTTTTTCTATTCTAGCCAGCATCCAAAGCAGTGGTCTCAAAGTCCAGTCCTGGGGGGCCGCAGAGGCTGCAGGTTTTCATTCTAGCCCTTTTCTTAATTGGAGACCCGTTTTTGCTGCTAGTTAACTCCTTTTCCTTTCATCTTAATTGACTTGTTTTTTGAGAATTCAGTCAGTCATCATCTAACCCGCTATATCCTAACTACAGGGTCACGGGGGTCTGCTGAAGCCAATCCCAGCCAACACAGGGCGCAAGGTAGGAACAAACCTTGGGCAGGGTGCCAGCCCACCGCAGGGCACAAGCACCCACACACCAAACACAGTTTAGGATTGCCAATTCACCTAACCTGCATGTCTTTGGACTGTGGGAGGAAACCCACACAGACACGGGGAGAACATGCAAACTCCACGCAGGGAGAACCCAGGAAGCGAACCCGGGTCTCGTTACTGTGAGGCAGCAGTGCTACCACCGCTCTGTTTGAGAATTGGTTCCCTGAATTGCTTCATATCTTTCTTTAAATGGCACCCAAGAAGAAATAAAATGTGCCATGAGTGAGCCAACAGAAGACCGACTAAGTCAGGACCTTAAACTCCAACCAATTTCACTAATGAGGTGCGGAGTCTTGTTGCTAATTAAACCCATTTATTAATTCCATGGCTTGTTGCTGCTCTCATTGTGCAATGGTATACATTTTGATTTTCTCTTTTCTAAGAGCACTGCTAAAATGTATTCGGGACCTGAGCAGATCAGCATTCCTGAGACCTTCATCTTTCTTTATTTTTGAATATTGTATGAGGGATGCAGTTTGCTGCTCATGTTTTGGTTAATTTTGTATTTTATGATTGTTTAGCTGT
This sequence comes from Polypterus senegalus, assembly GCF_016835505.1. Classification (NCBI taxonomy): domain Eukaryota; kingdom Metazoa; phylum Chordata; class Cladistia; order Polypteriformes; family Polypteridae; genus Polypterus; species Polypterus senegalus. The sequence goes on from NC_053161.1 coordinate 79,083,798, forward strand.
TAATTAAGGAAAAAGAAACAATTAAGGGGTCTGATTCTTCAAGAGCAAGTGAATCAAAATTCAAAAGTAGTTAATTAGCAGCAAAAACAGGTCTCTAATTAAGAAAAGGGTTAGAATGAAAACCTGCAGCCACTGAGGCCCTCCAGGATCAGAGTTGGAGACCACTGATCTAAAGTCTATCTGTACAGCACCAGGCACAAGACAGCAATTCAGGAAAGACTGACAGTCCATTACTTATTCACACAGGTTAAAAATAAATTAATTAATGAGTGTTCAAATGCTTATTATTAGCTAAAAACAACAACAAAATAAAACATCATTTCATGCTTAGCAAAGTAAAACGAGAGATGACAGAAAACAAAAAAACGTTACCTTGGTTTCATGTATGATTGCACTGTCACTTTGAAGTCATCATGTAAACATTACAGCTGAACAGTTCAAGCAAATACAGTTATTTTGGAATACAGAAATGAGTTTTCAGCAGCATACACAACACTGGCTAAACTGTACCACACTGATTAGGAAAAAAGGATTGACAGTTATTTACCAGCAATTAAATATGGCTGCAGCATGTTATTACTTTGAGTAGATCTATTCTTCCATCCATTTTCTAATGGTGACTTCCACAGTTACAAGGTCACCGGCGCTCAGCACACTGCATTGACTACCATAGACTGGATATCATTCCGCCTTTTGGCATGCTGACACATATACAACGAGGCCAGTATTGATTAACAAAATAATGTTTTGTACATGTATTTGGGATGTAAGATGAAATCGGGGCCTTTGAAGAAATCACATCCACCCATCCATTATCCAACCTGCTATATCCTAACTACAGGGTCACAGGAGAAATCACATACGAACAATAAGTCGATTGCTACAAAACCCATACCACCATTGCTATTATTAGAAATACAGTGAAAAATAAAACAGGCTGATCTGATCAAGTAAAAATCCATCCATCCATCCATCCATTGTCTAACCCGCTGAATCCGAACACAGGGTCACGGGGGTCTGCTGGAGCCAATCCCAGCCAACACAGGGCACAAGGCAGGAACCAATCCTGGGCAGGGTGCCAACCCACCGCAGCTTATGTCAACATGAATAGTCTAAATCAAACTTTATTTGCTGCAGGCAAACCACACATATCTTTATGTATACAGAAAATACACATACTGCAGTATCCTTTCTTCTCCAGTCTGAAAACAGTTTAGAACAACTGTAAGGTGAATTAGTTAAAACTAAATACATTTTCTTTTATACTACACACATGCAAATCCTATACAGTGGACAAAAATGACAAGATGAAAACCATACATCCAGTATTTTAGGTTTGTTCATATGCCTTTTCAATAAGGTTTCTGCTATATTCTAAAAGTGGTATCTTTACTGTCTCTGTATAAACAGTGCTAGTTAATTGTGATCCTTTGCCTTACTGCATTTTTAGGCACGCTTCCCTGTTGAGTTTACATTCATCATGCCTACAGTATATAACAACATATGGTGAGTAACAAATGAAAGGAGACTATTCAGTCCATTAGGCTCATTTAGTTATCTAATAGCCAAGCTGACAAGGTTTGTGCTTCAACTACATTAATAGCTTGTTTCAGATTCATATAATTCTTTGTGCATAGAAGTGTTTTGAGACTTCAGTTTTTCACAGTGTCATCAAATACACGAGACACTGTGAAATTAAAGACTTCTATACAGACTTTTTTCTCAAGACTCAAAAGTTTTCTTTCTCCATAGGTTATAGTGGTGTTGTGTCTTTTTGTAGTATGGTGACCAGGCCTACACAAGCTCCAGATGCAGTCTCCCTAGTCTGAGCATAATGTCCAATGATTTATATACTAACATTTTATTTACTTCTTCACATTATCTAGATGTTGAGTTTGTCATGTCAAAGTAAATCTTTAAATCCTTCTCAGAGGTTGCTTCTTGAAAGGAATCATAACCCACTGTGTATGTACAGTATAATTAATGTTTCTCATGCCTGCATTTACTGTCCTTCTCAAGTGTATGTCCAACCTCTTTTCAGATTATTTTGCTCAGTACCTACTACACCTTCAATATGAGAGTCGTTTGCAAATTTCACAGATTTAACAAAGCGTCACAGTGCAAGGATAGCTCCCTGAAGACCTCACTCTCTGTGGAGCTGTTAGGATTTAGCCTGTTGTATAACAGAAATAATAATTAGATAAATATTAATGTAACGAATATTGATGCAAAATAAAAATAAGAAACCAATTCAATAGGAAATGTATTGAATCAAATAATGGAGCAAACCATAGAAAAAAATTAAAAAGAAAAAAAAATACTTAACAGAAAAGGATAAAGGAAACAAATACAAAATATGAAATTCAAAGAGCTGAAATGAAAGCTAAAGGAAACAATATATAATGAACATAAACTAATGCAAAAAATACTTCATATAACCTAGAAATACAAACCCCATGAACAACTCTTAATCAGAATATAATCGGTAATAATTATCTAGGTGTTTCATTATTTGGCTGATGCCTTCATCCACGTCACCTTATAACATTTAGGACACAATTGGGAACATTTCTTTTGTTTTCCAAAATGAAGCATAAACAGGTGAAGTGACTTGCTCATGGTTACATAGCATCAGCAGTGGGATTTGAACCCACAGCCTTAGAAAAACTAATCAAAGAAGTCAAATCCTTACACTAAAAATTAAAAACTACCTCTTGAAATTTCAATACCATTCTTATACACATAAAGCAGGAAGACATAACTTTAAATTATAAAGGAGTGCTATTGACAAAGTAACAAAACCCAAGTGGCTATAACAAGTTCTTTTACTGCAGTACATCAAGCTGCTGCTGCTGCAGTTCAAAAAATGCCGGACTAACTGGTAAGAACTGGAGTACAAATATCAATCAATCAATCAATCAACATTTATTTATATAGCACATATTCATACAAAAAAATGTAGCTCAAAGTGCTTTACAAAATGAATAGAAAAATAGAAGACACAATAAAAGATAAACATAAGTCAACATTAATTAACATAGAATAAGAGTAAGGTCCGATGGCCAGGGTGGACAGAAAAAACAAAAAACTCCAAAAGCTGGAGAAAAAAAATAAAATCTGTAGGGGTTCCAGACCACAAGACCGCCCAGTCCCCTCTGGGCAATCTACCTAACATAAGTCAAACAGTCCTCTTTGTATTTAGCGTTTTCATCGAAGGACCTGATGATGATGGTCACGTAGACTTCTGGCTTTCAGTCCATCAATGTTGGTGCATCATGATGCTTTGAGTAGGTGGTGGTGGCGCAGGCCGCCACCACAAAGAAACCGGAAAAAGAAACAGAAGAGAGAGTAGGGGTCAGTACGGATTTTAGAGCCACTATGAATAATTATTATGAAGAATTGAACATACAGAGTATCAGTATTAAGTTAAAGTGAAGTTATATGACAGATACATTGTCTTCTTAGGTGTACTCTTTGTCTCTGGTGCCACTACCAACTTCTGATGCCAGTGACTTACTGTTTCAAAATTAATCATTGGCATATTGTTTTGGCAGGAGCTTTCTCTTTCTGGCTGTTATTTTAAAGGTTGCATTCTATTATTTATACATTTTTCTCTTCTAAGTTTTATTCTTATTATAAATTCCATAATTTTACATGCTATAAGGAATAATTTGTTTCTGTAAATACAGAGATCCATTTTGACTTCCTTCTTGTGGATTGGAGTTACATTTGTAACTTTCCAGTGTCACACACGTGCGAGAAGGAGGCAATCAACAGGTCCAGAGGTGAGTGAATGGCTACAAGATGGGGGTGGTATGATGGTGCTAATGCCTCTCTTTCTGACCCTGCAGAACTAAGGAAGAAAAATAATCATTTCATACCCACAACAACCCATATTCCAAACGGTTCACCATACACTCCAATTCCCACTATGATGACATCACTTCCGTGTCCAGAGAATGACGTCACTTTCCGGCTCCACCATGATGACGTCACTTCCAGCTCCACCATGATGCTGTCACTTCCGGCTCCTACAGATGACGTCACCTCCTGCTTCCGTCATTTCCTGTAGCCATCTTATAAAAGCCGACTGAACCAAACGAAGGTTGAATGTCTGATATAATTTTACTTATCAATGTGACCAAAAAAACATTATACAGGGCCATTCCCCAAACCTTTATAATTGTTTTGGTGACTGATTTATCACACCAGTCATCATCCAACCCGGTATATCATAATGTAATGTCACGGGGGTCTGCTGGAGCCAATCCCAGCCAACACAGGGTGCAAGGCAGGAAACCAACCCCAGGCAGGGCACACACACACACCAAGCACACATTGGGGACAATTTAGAATCGCCAATCCACCTAACCTGCATGTCTTTGGATTGTGGGAGGAAACCCACACAGACACGGGGAGAACATGCAAACTCCACACAGGGAGGACCCGGGAAGCGAACCTGGGTCTTCTAACTGCAAGGCAGCAGCGCTACCACTTGCGCCACCGTGCCACTCTCCAGTCATCATGAACATCTCATATCTGAAGTAACTGTTGTAGTATGTCTAATAAAGGTTTATAAATAGCATCTTTCATTTCTCTCAAACTCTAATATTAAAATCTCATCAGACCTGAAGGGTTTGTTAGTCTTAAAAGGACTGAGGCCCTGTACTGCAAAATAGTTTGCAGTTTATTTTGGCTTCAATGGCAATTCTTTTCCACTTTCTCTTTTAATATTCCAAATGCTTTTTTTAGCTCCTTGTCGTAGCATCTTTTACATCTGAGTTTTTTGGCTGCTTTTTCATTTTTTTTTTTTTCTCAAAATAATCTTTTTAGCCTTATGTTTTTAATAATCCATTTATTCTTCCATTTAGGCCATTCCTTTAATTTTATTTGTTTTGGAAATAAATATTTTCCTTAATCAGAATGTCTCTGAAGTGACACCATATTTTATTTATAGTTTCTGAGTTACGATCCTATTTTCTCCAGATTTTTCCCCTGACACAAAGTCTGCTTTTCGCAAATAATGTTCTGGAGTGCATTTATTTGTTTTCAAAGATGATTGCAAATGTAATCATTTTGTGATCAAAGTTTTTTAAAGGATTAATATTCTGTTTCTTATGTTTGTTACAATATCAAAAAATGTCTACACAGGTGTTTCCCCTGTGTTGGGTTTTAAAAGAAATGGGTAAGAAAAGAGTCAATTCTTATGAGTACCAATTTAATGCCCTGTACTACAGACATCCCAGTAAATGTCTGAAGTGCTAAAATGTTGTACATACAAAGCAACAAGTGCAGTTCAGTTCATCTCTCACTACGTGCGCTTGCATGTACACACAAAGCTAGAATCAGGTGATCAACCTGGTTAAAGCAGAAACCTGGTTTCTTCAACAAAAACGTTTAAAGTAGATGTGCTTGACCACTTATGGAGTTCTAATTTGGGAAACACTTTAATGTCATAAAAAAGAAAAGATTTAACATCACCAGGCATCTGTCTTGAATCTGAAAACTAGCATGGAGCCTGTGTCTTCCAAGCAGAGTGGGGAAAGTTACTTATAAAACATTACATTTCTCATTACTTAAAAAAAAAAAAACTAATTATGTTATATAGTTACTGAATATAAAATATAACAGGTTAAAAACAGTGTGTGGCTATCCAGAATTTGTAATTAAATCCTAAACCCATATATGAACCTTCATGAAACTGTCCACAAACACAGCCAAACATGATCATTTATTGTCTTTTATAAATATGTATAGTCGTTCATGTGCTGTGAACTAAATAACATCCATAGCCTTTCTACTGTACGTCCCCAACCTGAGCCCCCGAAGTTTCAACGTATGAACACTAGCTGCTCCCCCTCCCAATCACACTTTTTCAAAATATCTATAGTAAATAACTCAATGAAAAATTCATTGACACTTTATTAAAATGTTTATGTTACCGGGCTGCAGGCAACACACTCTTTTCCACTTGGCTGCATACCAGTATGTGTGCTTCTTGCCTTACACCCAGTGCTGATGGGATAATAATAACGCTGGTATTTTTACTTCAAAAAAATACGAATTGCATGAGGATACTTGTTACTTTAAACAGTAATCAGACTGTGTTATTTTTTACACGTTATCCTACTATTTTTTTGATTGTTTTGGTGACTTAACACTGTAGGTTCAGCTCAGAAACATACATTTAGTGATTTCTGAAATAGTGAGACGGATTATTTCAACCAGGAGAAGCAATAATGAGATTGCCTGAGACATTGGCACAAAACAACTACTTTGAAGCTGCTGAATGCAAGTGCGAAGCAAAGACTGGTGGCCACGGACATGTACAGACTACAAAATCCTTAAATTTAACCTGGTTAAGGGTTTACATGGTCAATTAACCGTTTTATTAATGGAGAAATCTACACAATAACAAAGTTTTCCAAAGACTAATATCCCGGTTTCTCTAACTGGAATAACAATTTAAATGGCATTTTAGAAACTAAGTTTCTATGAATATCCAGGTTATTAAAGCACATGTAAATGCACTGATTGTAACAAAAAGTTGGTGTCTATAAAAAAAAATGAAGAATTAAAGAAAGTGTGGCGCCCTCCCTCGGTATGGTTGGACTTTGCACATTCTTTCTGTGTCTGCACGCTATTTGCTGAGGGTATTCTGGCTTCCCCCCATATTCCAAAGGCACGAGTGTTATGGTAATTTACATGAAGGCTGATTTCTGTCTTATGTCCAATATTGCCAAAATAGGTTCCATCTTCCCAGCTGAATTAAAATGCTTCTGCCAACCCATAAAGTTGTACGGTGACAATGCCACCCTCTAAATGATTTAATTGTTATAGTATTACATATATTATGTATTTTATTGCTATTGCTGTTGTTTCTGTGTTATTTTGTGGTGTTGTCATTTTTATGTAGTTTTTGTTGCATTTATAATTGTGCACTGTTCTTTTAAATGTTGTGATGCCCAAGGGCGCGTACAGCTGCCCTAACCCTGACACAGACAGGCAGGACACAGGTTTGGCACACAACACACAGTTGTATTTACAGCTTACCTTCCATAGCACACAATGCTCACAGGGCAAAGCACAACACAGTCCCTTTGTCACCAGTCCTTTCCGCCTCCACTCCTCCTCAAGAGCTTCGTCCTCTTCCTCCCGACTCAGCACATTGAGTGGTGGTGACTGGCTCCTTTTATAGGGCACCCAGAAGGAGTCCAGATGCCCAACGAGGTTCTTCCAGCAGTACTTCTGAATGTGGTGAAAGTGCTGCCAAACAGGGCCCTGTAAAAGTTCAAGGGCCCCAGCAGGTTTGAGCTTCCATGCTGCAAGCCAAGGGAGCTGCCCTCTGTCAGTCCGGGGAAGAAATGATCCTGCAAAAAGATACTTGGAATAAGTTACCAAGTAGTGTGGTAGACAGTAAGACGTTAGGGACTTTCAAAACTCGACTTGATGTTTTCTTGGAGGAAGCAAGTGAATAGGACTGGCGAGCTTTGTTGGGCTGAATGGCCTGTTCTCGTCTAGATTGTTCTAATTGTTCTAATTGTTCTAAATACTCTCTTCACTGGTCCTTCCATACTCAGGGCATCCCAGCTGTCTGCCACAATGTTCTTACATCCCCTTTTCTTTGTGGTCGAGCCCCAAGAATCATGAACACCCTGACATCACTACTCCTGGGCCGTTCCTCTGGTTAAATAAGTGAGCCAAGATGGTGTGGGAAATATTGAATGGAGTTCCTTTTGCGAGTAACATTGTTCTTGATGGATCTGGCTTTTGTGACTTCTTCCTTTTGTTTATAGGATTCTGCTTTCTGCACTGCATTTTGGAATTAGTTCATTTAAAACTGCCTTTTGGGTAAACTCCTTTTGTGCCTTTTTTTTTTGCTCTGTGGAGCGTCGTCTGGTATTTTTCTATTGTTAAATAAATCATTTTTATAAAGAATCTTGTTTGCCCTGTTCATACAAGCCAAAGGTTTATGACCATCTTTCCTCTTGTCGTGCTTTTGTTTGTTTTGGTTTTTTTTAAGACATGTACATTTATTTTGCCAGCTCCCCATTTTTGTGACCTGCTGTGGCTGAAACCAGCAGTTAGTATTTAGTGCCTGGGTGAAAATAGTGAGCCTCTGTCGGGCAGACTAGTGCAGATCTTGGCCTGCTCCATAACTATTTTTTGGAGACCTTACCTGATCTTTCTATGAAGGAAACTCCTTTCATGACATTAACACATGGCCAAAAGAAACTCCATATATCAATTTAACAAAACAGGTTTCCAGCAGCTTATTCTAAAGAAGTCAGCTGAGAACAGTTTAAAGTTTTAGATAGGAAACAATTAGCCACAATCTACCAAAAGAAATGCAGGTAGGATAAGTTTACAATGGGTTGGAGAAGAAAGAAAGAAAAAAAACGCAATATGAATAAATACACACTGAACCAACATGGTTAATCTTAGAATCAAACAAAAACATCCATCCATCCATTTTCCAACCCGCTATATCCTAACTACAGGGTCACGGGGGTCTGCTGGAGCCAATCCCAGCCAACAGGGTGCAAAGCAGGAAACAAACTCCGGGCAGGGTACAAGCCCACCGCAGAGCATACACGCACACACCAAGCACACACTAGGGCCAATTTAGAATTGCCAATGCACCTAACCTTCATGTCTTTGGACTGTGGGAGGAAACTGGAGTACCTGGAGGAAACGCACACAGACACGGGGAGAACATGCAAACTCCACGCAGGGAGGACCCGGGAAGCGAACCCAGGTCCAAACAAAAACATTTTATATTTAAATTCAAAATGAAACAATATTTTTCTATACTATGTGCCATAAAATCAAACCCATCAACATTTAAACTCATTGAAGACCCACACAGACTAACAACTCCATTGATAACAATTAAAAAAAGGATAAAAACTGACCACTCCAATATTCACTCATTTTTTCTACACTGGCTTCTGATATAACACTAACAAGATGCTTCCCCTAAGATATAAGATTTTAAAAATCATACTTATAACAATCCTCCTAAAATGCAAGGCCACAACCAAGCTATACAGATAATTCACATACCTGTAGCCTCCAATGCATATTGTGTCTAACACAGCTCAAAGAACCTAGCTGCTGAAAAGCTTCAGTGAGTCCTGCCTGATCAAGAACACCTATAGTCTCGGATGAGATTTCACTTGCGGTGTCACGGCCTAACACCAAGCAGGCCAGCAGGAACTCAGCTTGTTTCCTAATTTAGAGCTGTTACACCAATCAACATTAAACATGGGGAAGAAGCACAACTTCCATGACTAAGTGATTGATTGATTTGTTGTTTGGTTTATTCTGTATGAGCTCCTTTTGACAACAGCATGCCCTGTTAAGTAAGTTTTTTTTTTCCCCAAATTCTATATTTGGTTTTCTCTGACTTTTTTAAATGTAGATCTTTGGAGTTGTACCAATTTTTACTGTAAGAAAGTATTCAACAATAATAACAATAAAAATACTAAGATGGCACATACGCATATTTAGTAACAGCAAGATGTTCATGGCATAAATGAATGAATAAATTACCTAAAGTTCTCTGCACAATTAAAAAAAGAGTATTGTACCTATAAATAAAAAATCAATTGGAAATTTAAATCACCTGAATTTACCAATGCGGTGGGTTGGCACCCTGCCCAGGATTGGTTCCTGCCTTGTGCCCTATGTTGGCTGGGATTGGCTCCAGCAGACCCCCGTGACCCTGTGTTCGGATTCAGCGGGTTGGAAAATGGATGGATGGATGGATGAATTTACCAAACGAAAAGGCCTTACACTCTAGCACCCTTAATCAGTGCAATTTGTTTTGCCTTGGCGCTGTGGTCGTTGGCTTACTTCCATCTCTGACGCACACTGGTGACTTTTTCTTCCCAGTGAGGAGTGTATTTGCTGAAACTACAATCACAACTGACTGAGCAGACTGGACAACATATGTAGGAAAATGCTGTCTCCACAATGCTTCAGCATCTCTGACTTGCACCCTTCCAATAATCGGCAAGCTCCATAGATGGAAAGGGACACCCGTACATATGTTCCAGAAAAGCTGTTAACTCAATTTATAAAAATCACTGGGATACTATTATGCCATGAATTTTGTAGTTAAGATTGTTTTTTTAGTGTATTCTTTTTACATTTTGTCCTGTTGGTCCCATACAACTAGATAATGTGCCTTTATTGATACACCATGATGTATACACACAGTATGTACACAAACATCAAGAAATATAACAGGATTTCTGGGAAGAATACGTCTCTCTATTATAAAAAGAAATCGTGGAAGGCTTGGAAGGAGACGAGACGTGATTTTCTCTGAGACACTTTATCATCCCAGTGAGACAAAAGGACAGCTTCTGTACAGGCTTTTAACATGCAGATCACGCAGCACGGCAACAGCAGCAGCAAGCCAGCAGCTGATCGAGCAAAGAGGAGGTAAAAAAAGAAATGTATTTGTTTCCCATTGTATCACCGTTTAAGAGGGAGTTTCGGAGGAGCGACCGCATCTCCCTAGTGTGTGTTCAGCCCCATTCTTCACAATGCGAGTGGCAGAGATGTGTGTTTCGCACCCATTGTTGGGGGTTTTAGGGAGTGGGAGAGCAAAGCGAGCAGGGGGCAAAGCCCCCTAGCTTGCTATAAAAATAATAAACATAAACATATTATCGAGATGATATTTTAGCATATAGAGATCTGTTTGTGATTACATGCATAACTGATGTGACTTATGGTATATTATTGTGTTGATCCAACTCTCCTTTAATCAACAAAAGAGAACAGCAGGACATACAACACGGTGTCAGTGTAATACCTGCATGAACATATGAGCAGTATATGGATGTTGCCAGAGTTTCTTCACATCAGAAGGACTGGGATTCAGTAAACTTGCATGATGCTTGGCAGAAGTTCAAACACCATGCTCAGCTAATAGTCACATGCCTGCATTAAGAAAAAGGGGAAAATATGAAGTGCAGCTACTTGCTGCTATAGATTGGTGATAAATGAAGGGACATCTGCAACACATCATAATAATGACAGTGCGAAAACCTACACCTATTATGACCACTTTGAAGCTTACATAATACCAAAAACAAATGTGATATTTGTGCTACAGATGTAATGATCAAGTGTACGTGGGCTTCCTGACTGAGCTTCAGCAGCTAGCCAGAGACTATAGAGCAGGCTTGAGACCATATAAGGGCCAGGGTGGGTATGACCCAAGGAGACTGAAAGCTGTGCCACACAACCAGACCTGTAAGAGGTTTTATGGCTGGGCATTAAAGATGAAAAATGCAAAGATAAAACTCAGTGGTACAGTATACAAATGAAACATAAATCACATAGGCTTTTCCCACAGCTGTGGTTACTAGCATCATTCTTTCATTCTTTCCTTTTTATGACAAGTCTTTTACTCTTGGTCTAGGGAACATTGGCAAGCAGAGTAGATGTTTGCCTTGATGTGACTGTGGCTGACCAGACCCTTTTATTCAGCTAGTTTGAAAACCAAGAACAGCACTCAAAGAAACTCTTCATCCTGATACAAGCAAAAAGAGCAGAGGTCTAAATCACCAGCATGGGCATACACCAGCTTTGGGACACCCAACTCCATTTGGTGAGAAAAGTGCTAGCCCCACCAATTTATTGTTATTTGATGAGCCAAATTGGGTGAGTTTAATCATATTACAAAGACCAGGAAGTCCTAATATTTTCTAAGCCAGTGGCACACACAGTTTACCTTCTTAAGTAAAAAATAAAGGAGAACACAGTGGTCTTATTTTATCAAAGGCTACACACTGAAAGCCACTGGTGAACTAAAATGTAAGTGTAAAAATCATGAAGTATAGCTTGACTTTTTATACTATGGACAAGCAAGTGCCACCTGTTGTAGGGCTGAAAGCCATGCTTACACTGAAAATTAACTAAGCTTGTCAAATGTGTATCAGCCAAAGAGAACAGCAGAGATAAAATAATGCAAGAGATGTCTGGTGTTTACACAGGAATTGATTTCTTTCCAGGGGGTCCATAATTCACCTTAGTCCAACAGCAGTATCTGTGGTTTACCCGCTAGAAGGATTTCTGCAGTCGCCTTAAAGATGAACTGGATAGCATGGGCATTACAGGCACCATTGCCAATGTAACCGAGTCTATTGAGTGGGTCTACACATCTGTTGTTGTGGAAATGGTTCAGATACATAAACTCAGGTTGAATTTAGATCTACTCAACCAGAATAAGGTAGTAAGGAGTCCTCATTACTCTATGTCAATATTTGATGACACTGTGGAAAAGCTTGCAGGACTGTGATATTTCAGAATGATGGATACCAGATATGAATACTGGGAAATCAAGCTCATTAAAAAGTCATCAGAACTGACTACATTTAATATAGTGTCTGATTGTTATAGCTTCCCCCATTTGCCTCTTGGCATAACCATAGCTCAGGACAACCTCCAGTGAAAAGATAGATGAGATGCTAAAAGGCCTTCAAGATGCAGTGTCAGTTGTGGATGATATACACATATATAGAAAGATTAAGGAGGAACAAGACTGCAATCTTAGTTTTTGTTATGCTGAAATGATCCAGAGGAGGACAGAGAGAAGTGTTTGTCTCTAGCCAGTCAGTACCACAGTATGATAGGGCTGTGCACCAATTAATTTAAGTGTTGTGTGTCTAATGCTAAAGAACTGATGAAGGGACCCCTGAATCTTCATAGACAGTAAGTGATCTGGTGACATGAATAGCTACAATTTCATTGTAACATTTGACTATCACAGCAGTACATCAAGATAAACACGCTCAGCACAACCACCTCTGTTGTTGCGATTCAGAAGCTGAAACCTCTTTCCTATAAATGGGATACCAAAATGTGGCATTTTAGATAATGGGCAACAGTACAGCACAGAGGAGTGTAGAGTCTTTACATGAACATTGTATTTCCAGCATGTGATAGCAAGTCCTCATTATCTGCAGAGCAAAGGACTCACTGAGAAATCTGTGCAGAATGTGAAATCCTCCTTGACAAAGCAAACACTGCCAAGAATGACCCTTATGTCACTCTGTTAGATCACTAACATTCAAGATTGGACGTTCCTAAATTACAAGCACAACTTCTGATGACCTGACGACTCTCCTTCATCCTGCTGTGTACTGATAAATAACAGGACATGATTATCCATTAAGTTGCCTTTTTGAGATGGCACGTATGGATGTGCCATCCAGGAGGAACTGGACTACCTGTGCAACCTGAATAGAGCGCAGATGCCACCTCATACTACCAGTAGTGATAAGAAAAGCATTATCAAAATGCAAAACTAGAGAAGAATCAGTCAGTAAGGATAGGAAGAGATTAATTGTCTGTGGCCAGCACCTGCAAACCCATTCTCGTTTTGGGGGTTGTCTTGCTGTGGTCTCTCCAGTGCTCTTGTTATTACTTTCGTTTATACTATCCATCCATCTTCCAACCCACTGAATCCGAACACAGGGTCATGGGGGTCTGCTGGAGCCAATCCCAGCCAACACAGGGCACAAGGCAGGAACCAATCCTGGGCAGGGTGCAGGACACACACAAACACACCAAGCACATGCGAGGGCCAATTTAGAATCGCCAATCCACCTAACCTGCATGTCTTTGGACTGTGGGAGGAAACCCACGCAGACACAGGGAGAACATGCAAACTCCATGCAGGGAGGACCTGGAAAGCGAACCCGGGTCTCCTAACTGCGAGGCAGCAACACTACTACTGCGCCATTCGTTTATACCAAAGGAGGTAAAGTTGATTCACAATCGCATATGTTTTCTAACTGGACAGAACTGATATCCCTGAAGCTTAACTGACTTGGTGTTGAACTATGATGATTAAGTGTTCCCTTAATTTTTTGAGAAGTGTATATTGTGCAGAAATAGCCAAATTAATACAAGTGAATTTAAAAAGACTGAGTATTTATACAATGTTTTATATGAGCAGAAATTCTACAGTGATCTCCACAAATCGCCAAATGTCACGCAATTCTGTCTTTATATATCAATTCCACGTTTGCGTCCGTTTTCTCCGCATAGCAGAAAGAACAGTGACTTATCCTTCAAACAGAGCATCATTGCAGTAAATCAATAGGCCACTAGATGGAACTCGGAGCACGATGGAACTGGCTGGTTCTTCACACTGCATTCCGTTCTGACTTTATTTGTATCTATATCTTAACGCACTTAATGATGACACATGCTGCGAAGTACTAATGCAAAAACCCAAGTTATTACACAATGGACTACAAGACACCATTTAGACGCAAGCAAAACTAAACCAACGAAGCACGACCAATATGCTAATACTGTAGTCGCTATTATATTTCAGCGTATCGACTTTGCTTAAGTTTCTTTGCAAAGAGACTTGCATATCATGATCGATTTCTACAACGTGCGCCCTATGGTTTAAGTGACTCGATCGGCATTAGAATAGATGGCAAGTGGCGGATTAAACAAGCAACACCGTAGTCTGTTTAACTCGATACTTTTAGTTAGCAGGGCCCGCGTGATAATGAAGCACTTTGATGCCAGCTGCCGTGGCCGAGTTTGTTACCAGCGAAAGTTGTTCATACTTCACAATGAATTTTAAAAGCGTGTTCATTGCTCGCCAGATCTATTTGATGACGTTACCTCGAATACACGTTGTTCATACTCATCAGACTCGAAGAAATAGGCCAGTTGTACTTGATGAGTTTAACAGGAATGTTTATGAGATTGTGATAAAATGAGTGATTAACTTGAGTTTTGCTAAAATGTTATTCACTGCACAAGTCCGAGGCGCTATCCATCTTGGTCACAATGCAACTGGGATTGGCTCTCTACCGCTCGCGACCTTCGACTGGATTGAGCGGATTTGTGAATATTGTTGTACTATCATTGAATAAATTGTAAAATGGTACAATGTGAGTGTGTGCACCAGTATGGCGATCTGTTCATATTTGGTTTCAGTATTACCCCAGATGCTGCCGCGATAGACTTTTGCTGCACTTGATCCCAACATAAAATATCTTAGTATGACGTTTATAACATATACATTGCCACGAACCAATACAATATTATACTATCGTGGTACGACATGCTTCCATTCTCTTACTCTTGGTTGCGCTACCCTGTGCAGATGTGCAAACCCGTGTGAGTGTCTTTACACTGCACTGCTGACATAGTTTGGACATCTAATTAGGATGCCCACTATGCACGTCCTAAAGACTCTCTGGATGGGGGCTGACCGAGAACACATTGTAGTGATTACATGTCACATCTATTCTCGGTATCCACCTGTAGACTAGCCGAGAAATGAAATTTAGATATGCTCGTTTTTTATCACTTCGATCCTCACCCATGAAAGAATTAGCAATGAGTATATTTACATCTGTACGTTTGAAACCGTTTGAGGAAAGGTCAATACCACGAATAAGTAGTTTCGTTTATAACATTTGGCACTCCTTCAAAAAGATCACTTTCAAAAGACGAAATCACTAATAGTGGCCACAAGGTTTTTTTGAGAAAAGCAAATACAAACGAACGCTTAATAATTTGATGCAACCGAATAATTAACGGATACTAGTATGTACGCGGGTAACGTGTTTAGCATTACCAAGATGTGTACTGAAACAAAACCAACTGAATGCGTGTACTGTATATAGAAATTAATACATTGTGGAGCGAATATGCTTTAGGTATACTTACTGCAAAAAAGTACAGAAAGTCTTAATTCAATCCGGGACAGTGTTAAGTTAAAATATGTATTAAACATTTACTATAAATCTAGTATACTATAGGTTCACTTTGTCATAATATTTAAGGTAAAGAAAAAGGATCGCCCTGCGGTACAATGTAGTTTTGTAGCTGCTTAGCAATAGCAATTAACGCACATATATTGTAAAAAAAAAATAGACGTGTAAAAGAATACTGCACGTAACATTTTAGGACCTGCTTGTCTAATTGCATGTGCTACTAGTCCTGTCTCGCTGGCAAAGCCGATGCTCGGACTCCTTAGAAGTGGGCGGACACTTGGAAGAAAATTCTCAGCCTCCGTAGAGCAGCTGCACACTCGGGCGGCACGGAGCCGCTTAAAGACGCTCTTTCTTTGTGGTGACTTTAGGTGCTGTTTACATTACCCCCCAGACTCACACATATACAAATTAACATATCGAAATATCCAGCACCTATGTAATAGTTGCATCTAGTGCAGCCATGCGAACGGCTTACTTCTTACTCTGTTTATGCGCGTCCGTCTCTGGTCAGGATCTGGAAACACCGCAGTATGATGCCATCGAGGAGAAAGTGGACTTGAAAGCACAAGATGTGAGTCTTTCTTTCTTTCTTTCTTTCTTTCTTTCTTTCTAAATGTCCACTAATGGTTTTTTCTCCTTTATTAAGGCTGACCGTCGATCTTCAAGGCAGGTTAACCCTTCTCAGAAGCTGGTAAGTCGACACCTGACCTGATACTTCGAAGACTCTTGAGTCACGTGCGCGCTGGAGCCTGCAGACTGGACCGCACGCAGGCGGTCAGCGGCTACAAACAAGTGTATTGAATGATTTCTGAATGTGTGTGTTCAAGAACCTGCTTGACTAGGGTTGACAACGTCAGTTAGGTTTCTCGATGTTTCAATGCGTCAACATGTCAGCATCACAGTCTTCTTATTTTGTAAGGAGTCCGTCTCGGGCGGCTGTCCATCTGAACAGAAATTGACGGTGAATCGTAGGAGCTGGACAAAAACAACAGTTTTGGCTAGTGTGCTAAACCAATGTTGACATATTTTTTAATTGGCAATCTGATTTAAAAGTTATAATATACTTATATCGTGCTAGTAAGAGAAGGTTTTTGAGGCAATGTGTGTCATCGTGAATGAGCGAATGTATGCGTTAATTTGCCTTCGTGTTACTATGAGATCAGGCAACTGATGGATGTATTTGAGTTGGTGTCCAAGTCAGTGAGACTCTCAAGCAACTGTGCATATATGCGGCTGTGTTTCACATAGGGCACACCCAGTATTCCCAGGGAGAGCTAAGGACTGTGTATTGCTTTGTCAAGGATAGGATTTGTTCACCCTGAGAGGTTCTACTGATCACATCTGACCCAGCACACAGTGCTTGGAGGATTTTGTATGAAAGTCTGGCCTTGAGAAAATATCCACCCAAGCATGAGATGATTAAATTGGAGAATTGATGGGAACACTCAGGTTATATATTTGATTATATTTGGGTGATGGTTTTATCCAGCCTACAAGAGCAATTGGAGGGTAGGCAGTTGACATTGAGTCATAGATGGAAACTGAAGCAGCAGCCTTGTGGTGTTATGTTTAGTGCCTTACCCACCACACAACAATGACTACATCCGTATTAAAAGCAGAAGCCCATTTCAATAAGGTAAGATCAGTCCTTTTGCATACCTGCTCATTTCAGCAAGGGGTCTCGGGGAGCCAAACCCTATCCCAGCCACATGGGACACATCCCAGTGCAGGACACACTGATGATCATACACCCACACTCAGTTATACAAGCCAGACAGAAAGAGATAAAATGATTGCTATTCTGTTTGTATTGTATGCCATTTGACCTTCAGTGGTAAAGATGTTGGTTAATGCAGTTTAAAAAAGATGCCACATATCAAAAATGTACCTTATATATCTTGAGTTGTTTAGTTAGTTAAAATAAATATTCATGCAAGTTATTACAGTTTCTTTGGTAAAGCATCTACTGTTGAGTTGCTTTGTCTATGAAGTTATGAATTGAAAGTGAAAGCAGAGAATAAATGGTTTTATTATGAACCTATAATGATAGAGCAGCCTGGCACAGTTTGGTACCAGGTGGATAGCAATCTGTGTGTATGTTGTAAGCAACAATAAATAATCAGAATAGCACTGGTGTTTGTGCCTTCCACATATATGCTGTATTTTGATATTTATGTATTTACACAGTTTTGTAGTTTGTGCTGGAGAAGCGTCTTGCAAGAATTTTCTATTTTCACAGAGAGAAAGGGTTAAGGATGGACATTTGCAAGAACTACATCATTTATTTGAATAATTTCTGTAAACAGCAATCGAAATGCGTCATACATGAGATGCTAACCTACCCTGCTACGGGTCATCTGCTTATCACATTGGTTTGTCATCTGGTTCCTGACTTGGACCTCATCCGGTCATCCTGGTTCTTTCGAGCCCAGTCAGTTCAGACATAGTCGAGGAGCCAGTAAGACACTCATCCATATTTGTTTTAATAACAATTGGACCTGAGATTCTTGTTGTGGTGATGGTTGTTACATTCCTGTTAGATAATATTTGTTTGTTCCCAGTAGTTAAATCAGCAATTAAAATCAGAGTCAAGTGTGATTTCTTCTACCATTATTCAAGCCTCTTGCTCTTCTGTTATCTGTTTTTTGGGAATTTGTGGAAGGTTTAAACAATTAGCAAAGGCTGTGACATAAAACAACCCACTTTCTGGAAACGTGTCTCTGCAAAGCACAAAGTTATTAGGCATTCAAGATTTATTTTTAAATAACTTGGGAAGATTCCCAGATTGTATTCAATTTATTTTCATATTGTGTGAGCATTATTACTAAATTATTTACAAAAGAATACATGAATACACTATGAAGCTAGACTAAAGACTAAAATCCATTTATCCATCATGAGCCATGCTTAATCCAGTTGGGAATTATTTTTCCTAACATTGTGCATTATCTCATGACATAAAAATACTCTTCAACCCCCGTGAAATGTTGTATGCTTGGTTTGCTAGGCTGCCAGTATCAGAATTACTAAGAAGTTAAAGTTGAGCTGGCAAAGACTGCGTTCTTTGTGTTTAACCTTTGGAAATGAAAGACTGCAGTACTGATCAGTGCAGCACTCCATTCAGAATGTTAAAATCTAAATACGGTCAATTTGACATGCTGCATACAGTGTGTATGTATGTATCTACATATCTCACAGAAGTCAGTACACCACTCACATTTTTGTAAATATTTTATTATATCTTTTCATGGGACAACACTGAAGATATGACACTTTGATAAAATGTAAAGTAGTCAGTGTACAGCTTGTATAACATTGTAAATTTGCTGTCCCCTCAAAATAACTCAACACGCAGCCATTAATGTCTAAACCACTGGCAATAAAAGTGAGCACACCCCAAGTGAAAAATGTCCAAATTTGCCCAGAGTGTCAATATTTTGTGTGGTCACCATTATTTTCCAGCACTGCCTTAACTCTCCAGGGCATGGAGTTCACTAGAGCTTCACAGGTTGCCACTGGAATCCTCTTCCACTTCTCCATGATGACATCACGGAGCTGGTGGATGTTAGAGACCCTGCGCTCCTTCACCTTCCATTTGAGGATGCCCCACAGATGCTCAGTAGTGTTTAGATCTGGAGACATGCTTGGCCAGTCCAGCACCTTTACCCTTAGTTTATTTAGCAAGGCAGTGGTCGTCTTGGAGGTGTGTTTGGAGTCATTGTCATGTCGGAATACTGCCCTGTGGCCCAGTTTCCAAAGGGAGGGGATCATGCTCTGCTTCAGTATGTCACAGTACATGTTGGCATTCATGGTTCCCTCAATGAACTGTAGCTCCCCAGTGTTGGCAGCACTCATGCAGCCCCAAACCATGACACTCCCACCACCATGCTTGACTGTAAGCAAGACACACTTGACTTTATACTCCTCACCTAGTTGCTGCCATACACGTTTGACATGCTTCTGAACCAAATAAGTTTATCTTGGTCTCATCAGACCGCAGGACATGGTTCCAGTAATCCATGTCCTTAGTCTGCTTTTCTTCAGCAAACTGTTTGTGGGCTTTCTTGTGCCCACATCTTTAGAAGAGGCTTCCTTCTGGGACGACAGCCATGCAGACCAATTTGAAGCAGTGTGCGGCATATGGTCTGAGCACTGACAGGCTCACCCCCCAATCCTTCAACCTCTGCAGCAATGCTGGCAGCACTCATACGGCTATTTTCAAAAGACAACCTCTTGATATGACGCTGAGCACGTGCACTCATCTTCTTTGGTCGACCATGGCGAGGCCTGTTCTGAGTGGAACCGGTCCCTTTAAACCACTGTATGGTCTTCATCACTGTGCTGCAGCTCAGTTTCAGGGTGTTGGCAACCTTCTTATAGCCTCGGCTATCTTTATATAGAGCAACAATTCTTTTTTTTTTTTCAGATCCTCAGAGAGTTCTTTGCCATAAGGCGCCATGTTGAACATCCAGTGACCAGTATGAGAGAGTGTGAGAGCGATAACACCAAATTTAACACACCTGCTCCCCATTCACACCTGAGACCTTGTAACACTAACGAGTCACATGACACCAGGGAGAGAAAATGGCTAATTGGGCACAATTGGGACATTTTTCACTTAGGGGTGTACTCACTTTTGTTGCCAGCAATTTAGACATTAATGGCTGTGTGTTGAGTTATTTTGAGCGGACAGCAAATTTACACTGTTACAGTATACAAGCCGTACACTGATTACATTGTATCAAAGTGTCATATCTTCAGTGTTGTCTCATGAAAAGATATAATAAAATATTTACAAAAATGTGAGGGGTGTACTCACTTTTGTGAGATACTGTTTATGCCTCTAAAAAAACCTCACACTGTTCCAGAGTGGTACTGACGTGTCACCTTCTGCACTATGGTCCCAATCCCGGTGGTTCATTGTGTGATGGGTGCATATATATAAACATATACTCTATACAAAAGTGTTGTGTTGTTGTGTTATATTCCTTTTTCTGAACATTTCTCTGTTGTTCCCATTGCCGATTGTGGTAATCCATTGTCAGGTGTTATGGTTGAATGTTATGTCCATATGAGCCCTTGCCTACAACTGAAAACAGTGCCATTAAATGCTCTACCACAGCACATTCCCATTACTAATTTGTTTCTTTTGATCCTTCCAGGAGACTAGACCTCACATTACAGATTTCACAGTGAAAACAACAATTATTTCCCGATATGCTTTCACTGCAGTTTCATGTAGTATGATCAACCGAGTGTCAGCTGCTAAGGAAGGTGTTTTCCAAGTTCAGATTCCATCTTCAGCTTTCATCTCCAACTTTACCATGTAAGTAAATGAAGGCAGAGCTTTTTTGGCTATCACAGATTGTAGTTAATTATGGTGTAATTAAGAACAAGGCCTTAGTTTAACAACATGGAATACACTGGAATAGTTTTCTCTTTATTTTTAAATTATTTTTTTTATAATTGATTTTACCATATGCATACATGGCATATTTCCTTTTGAATCACTTATTGTTCAGGGTTGAACAGCAGAATGCACTGATGCCTGATTCCTACAAGGAACTGTTTTTAAATACCATCTTGACTATGTGAAATTTGCATGTTGTTCCATTATCCACAAAGGCTTTTTTCAGTGTTTAAAACATCCTAAAGACGTGTATTGGATGAATTGGCAGCTGTAGATTAAGTAGGTGTGAGTATACTTTATAATAGACTGGCATCCCATTCATTGTTCATTTCTGCCATGTGGTCAATGCTACCAGGTTACAGCCCTTTGTATGACAGCAAAATTTCAAAAATATATATTATATGTATGTATGATTACTGGACACATCTTACATTTATATATGAAACACATCATAATTATCCTTTATATGTATAAATTATAATGGCAAGTGTTTTTGCTAAAGTATGGAGCTTTTACAATGTTTTAATGTTGACAATCAGTAATATTTCATTGAGTATTGTGCATAACACAGAAATATGACATTCTCACAGGCCACAAGTTAGAATTGGAAGGCAGTATAAATGCATTTTCTCTTTCATTGTTTGTAAAGTACTGAAACAGTTGTTTTAAAACAATAGCAAATTCACCACACCCAAAGGGGTGTAAGGTGAGTATATGAGATTATCAACTACGGTACATTTCAACCCAACATTTTGGTTACAAGTAAATGTGTTTCTAAGAATATTTTTGAGTTTTGTAAGTTTGTTTAGCTGCTATAAATGTGTCAAAGTGGGTTTTTTGTTTTAATGACCCTCTCACTCGCAGTTGTACTCTCACTTATGATAGTCTTATTTGATTACCTCCATTGTTGCTTTCCATAAACCTGTAACAATCAGAAGCAGGAACAAATAACTGTGGTTTTGTAAGAAGTAGCTATTACATGCTTTCTTGAATTTGTGCACATTCATTTGCTTCTAAATCAGGAGTGCCCATGTAAATGTTGTAGACATTGCTGCTGAGATGCTGCCAACACAGAGTTGCATTTGCCTCAGGCTGCTTTCTATTGCAGCTCTCTGGAACTGTTTTGTAGCTGCCTCAATCATCACTATAGCATGATGGGAATTAAGTCAGTTTTTATTCATCCAGTCCCCATTTTTGGAAAATCTATAGCTAGTTTGAATTTTCACCGAACATTTCCTATAACTCACAGTATGCACAACAGAGACCCAGTCAGTCCTTAAAGCTGCCATGTAATGTTCAGTAGAAAAAGGAAGAAAATAGAGGAAGAAGGCTGAGAAAGATAACTGTTTAAGTGGTCTTTTTTAAACTTAAGGGCATATTGTTAATGAAGATAATGATTTAAAATTTCTATACTGTGAGAAAAAAAACTGCACAAAAAGCTCTTTATAGATGCTCTTTACTTGACTTCATTTTGGTGTTGTAGGATTATTGCAGGACGAGTTGTTCCTGGCACAGTACAGGCAAAGGAAAAAAAAATCATTGATCCCACCCAGGAAGCCAAGAAATTGAGGAATGCGACTAAAGCAAGCAGTAGGTATGTTGAAGTTTAGTAAAAGACTCCTTTGAATTCCAAGCTGGCTCTCTTTTTATTAATTTGTAAGGGGCTTTGTCATCATCCACATGTCCATCAAGAAGTTCTTAGTTATTGGACGTCATTGCATAAAAGGATGCCAGGAATGTGTCTGAACATACAAAAGAACAGATGCTATGCCAAGCACCCTTGACCTTGTGATGAGCACCATTTTAATGTGCTGTAGAAAATCTGGGGAATACAGTAACCTAGAAGCAGGTCTGTGAAAGTCAGCCTAACAATACTGTACATTCTGATGTTCTGTGTGCACTTACTGTATGTAGTAAATGTATGGATGTACTTTTGATCTGTGGAATACTTCAAATGAATTTGCTATATTTTTTATATCACACTTACATTTTTATGCCAGATCACTGTGTATATTTACAAATGTTTATTTAAAGCAAAATATGATGTGTAATTGAACACTAAAAATTTTTCTGCTTTGATTGGTAAGACAAATGTGGCATTTTTAAAATAGGCTTGGATGTTCCATTCCAGTGTAGGGCCTCTATAGCTAAAGTATGTGCCTCTCTCTTTGACTTTATTAATTCTGGAAGCTTTGAACAGGTCTGCATCTGGAGACTGTATCTCAAGGTTCAGGACCCTCTAATTAACCTTTTAGACCCTGAGAAAGTGTCAAAGTCAAAACTGTGAAGATCCATAAATACAGTAATACATTTTAAAAACAGGGGCGGCACGGTGGTGCAGTGGTAGCGCTGCTGCCTCGCAGTTAGGAGACCCGGGTTTGCTTCCTGGGTCCTCCCTGTGTGGAGTTTGCATGTTCTCCCCGTGTCTGCGTGGGTTTCCTCCGGGCGCTCCGGTTTCCTCCCACAGTCCAAAGACATGCCGGTTAGGTGGATTGGCGGTTCTAAATTGGCCCTAGTGTGTGCTTGGTGTGTTTGTGTGTGTCCTGCGGTGGGTTGGCACCCTGCCCAGGATTGGTTCCTGCCTTGTGCCCTGTGTTGGCTGGGATTGGCTCCAGCAGACCCCCGTGACCCTGTATTTGGATTCAGCGGGTTGGAAAATGGATGGATGGATGGATTTTAAAAACATGCTAAAGTGAAAAAGATCACTCAGTGTCTACTTTTGGGCTCAAATGTGAATTCAAAATACAGTCATTGTTAGGGGTCTTATTTTTATTTTAGCTTGCTTTACTCTAAAAGAGATGTGGTTCTACTGATAGTGCTCTTAGGTACCATGAGCTACAGTGCTGGTCTCCAGTTCTAAGCTAAGAAAATAAAGCATGGTTCTCTGCTTGTAAATTTTGGTTTTACTTTAAAAAATGAAATAGAACCATTAAAATGTCCTAAAAGAAGAAATTTAAACTGAATTTTTCACTGCTGTTGAAGAGAGCATTACTACCGCTATACCTAGTTAGTTAGCTTGTCCTGCTATCCAGCAAGGAACAATATATATTTCCTTAAAGGTGACACTGCTCAAAAGTACAAGGTGGTATGGTTTTTAGAGTGTGTATCTTTTAGTCTATTTAAGATATAGTATTCATATCCTAAGTTACAGTATTCTATTTAGGCAACGGTATAGCTAATTTTAGTTTTCTTTCTTTTTAGTTATTCTGGCCTGTGTTTAGACCATAGCATGTGTTTTTATTTATTTATTTTATGAACTTCTGCAAAATTAAATTTCCCCTGGGAACAAATAAAGTTCTATCTATCTATCTATCTATCTATCTATCTATCTATCTATCTATCTATCTATCTATCTATCTATCTATCTATCTATCTATCTATCTATCTATCTATCTATCTATCTATCTATCTATCTATCTATTTAAGCAGCTTACTAAGTGTTACATACAGCATGTCTTAAAAGCGGTCATTTTATACTGTTGAACATGCCATTATATTGTGGATATGCATGTAAATATTATATGCAATAGCAGCCCTCTGCCAATCACAATAATCGTTAATATTTTATTCTATCTATCGTCTAATACACTAATATGATCATTGCATGTTGTGAAGTACAGACATTAATACATTTTAAAAAGTAAATGGGGGTACTGTTATTTTTTTAAGAAATGTATTTCTCAGAATGCTTTTTTTGAGGAATACAGAGTTACTTCATAATTTTTAATATTGAAGATTCTGATTTTGTGATTATTTCTGTTATTATCAATCTGATGTTTAATTTTGTTATTATACTGACTCAAAAAGAGACAGTAAAAGAGATGAAAATGACCAGGAGACATGTAAGTCAATAAACAAGCTGAGGTCAAAACCGAAAGTCAGATCAAACAGATGTTGAGCCAAATCAGTATCAGATCATGGATTGGTACCCAGAAAAGCAAAATTTAAGTTTAGTTAGTTGCTAAGAACTCGGATTTGTGTATAAACTCGAATAACGCAAAACTGCCCGGGTCAAAAACTTTATCCCAATGATGATGATGTCACCAGCGAGCAATCAATGAGGAATTCTGGTAATTTGCCATGGAAACAACTTAATCAACAACTAAACTCTAACATGATGGCACTCAGTGAAAAACAAAATGCCATTGCAGCATGACCTGAGTACAAATTTGAAATCCCTAATTGTCAGAACATACAGATTATTATAAAACTCCCAAGAATAAAGGCAATACATTGTTCAAATCTCTCATCATAACAGTTCTGGTTATGTTTTGTATTTTCTTTTACACCATTTTGTTTTATCTACGAGCCTTGCCATTTTGGGGTAGTGGTTTCACATTACCTGTAATGTGAAACAGAACTCATTTCTTATGCTGATGTACAAATTTTAATATTTGTTAATAATATTTATGATCTAGAAAAAATCTTTTGGTATTGTCAATGCTACAAAAATTCTTCTCCCTTATTATCAGTTCTTGGGAAATTAAAAATTTGATTTTCTTGTTCTATTGGATGTCCAAAATGTAATTCAGTGTTTCTTATTTTCCATACCCTTTACATCATGAGCTTATATTTATTCACACAAAAAATGTCATTTTAAATGAACAGTTGATAAGTTTTTTATATTGAAAAACTATTTCAAGACTTAAGATAATTAAAGTGTAAATTTAACACTGCCAATTTACTTTATCTCTTTATGAATCATACTAATACCTAAAGAGCTTTTGTCGATGTATCTAGTTGACAGTAACAACAAATACTTTGGACATTTCTTCTTCTTTTTCTTTTTTATGTCTAGTGAAAATGAAATGGAGACATTTCGAATGGCGGTTAACATCCCAGGGAAGAACAAGGCGACATTTCTTTTGATCTATGAGGAACTTCTACAGAGACGCCTGGGAAAATATGAACTTGTAACGAGCATTCGTCCACTGCAGCTAGTTAGCAAACTGTTAGTAGATGTTAACATTTTGGAGCTTTCTGAGATAACGTACCTTGAAGTGCCTCCATTGCGGAATGCAAGAAATAATGGCTTAGGAGCCACAACAAAACCCAACAGTAAGAAAGATTTCTATGTCACCATTGTTTTTTTGTATATTTATTACTCCACCTAAAAGTGATTTTTTTAGTGTGTTACTTACCACATGCAGTTTGTAGTGATGGCCAAGAAAAAAATTAATTTGAAGTTTTCATGCAGAACTGAAAGAAAAAAAAAATATGACACAATACATACCAATGATGACCAATACACTGGCAAACAATAAGACAAATATCAATGGAAAAAAGCAAAAAAAATCACAAAACTCATGTCGTATAATCCACATGTCAATTATCCAGTGATTTGTTAACAACATTCAAAACGCACACATTTTTTTGCTAAAATGATAATCTTCTAAATAATCAGCACACATTATAAACAGTAAACACATTACCAAAATACTGCACTACATTGAAGATCTGCATCTCCACATCATTCATTGGTCAAGTATTATGAGAATGTTTTTCCTGTTTATCATGTGTGCTGATTATTCCAGAAATTTAACATTATTATAATGCTTACTATTCTTGAAAATTTCAATATGGCATAAGAGGAGGTACAAGCTGTTTAATTATTTCCAGCAATAAATATGGTCTAAGTAAGGTTCCTATTAAGGTTGCCATCCACCAAACAAGGCAGTTTAGCATAGTGGTTAAAGGCTTTGGACCTCAAACCCTGAGGTTGTGGGTTTGAATTCTGCTGCTCACACTATGTGATCACTTTTCGCCTGCCTATGCTCCAATTATATTTCAAATGTTGTAAGCTGTTTGGATAAATGGATCAGCTAAAAAAAATAATTATGAACTTCTCAGGGAACTGGGATCCAATCCACTGCCTTGTGCACTCCTTTGAGTGAAAAAGAGGCATAAATGGTCTTTTCTATATTATGAGTGATGAAGAATTTTCCTATTTGTAATTGGAAAAGCATGTGTTATACCTGTATAGTACAATAATGTAGAGAAAAGCCAAGCAAAATGACACCTTTTATTGGCTAACTAAAAAGATTACAATATGCAAGCTTTGATTACATCTTGCCTGAAGAAGGGGCCTGAGTTGCCTCAAAAGATTGCATATTGTAATCTTTTTAGTTAGCCAATAAAATTTGTCATTTTGCTTGACTTTTCTCTACATTCATAATGGTTAACACGGTACAACACCCTAGTACTATAGTACAATAATGAAAGTTCTAACAGACAGGTGATTTTCAAAGACAAAAAGTAAAATTCAACCCTCCAAGTGTAAAGTTGTACATTTTTTTACAGTTTAGAGAATTTTCTCTATAAATAATGTTATTTTCAATGATCAAGTAATAGTCAGTAATTCCTAGTTATAAGTCACTGAAAAAGTAGATCAAAGACACAATAGGAGAAACACTAGATTGATAACCAGTTATATGGCATCTACATAAAAGTGAACATCTCCTAATAGTAGGGTATAGAGAGAAAATGTGTTATTTTGGATTAAAAAAAATCAATAGAACATCTGTTAATAATGCTGCTCAACAGAGTAGAGTCCTGAGTACATAAAGTGTCAATTAATCCATTAACAGTGCACAAGATAAAGAGGACTTTACCATTTCTAGGGAACTGTTAACATTTACAGCTAAAACTGTAACATTATGTCTAAAATCAAGGTGGAAACATTTAGTATACTGTTGCATGCACAACTACAATTAATTCTATATCACATTTTCATACAAAGGAAAACAAATTACAAAGGATGACAAAATATACAATATTAATAATGTATACATTAATATTAAAATTAATTAAACAAGTAAGCAATATAAATAGTATAGTCATTAAATTTGCATTAAAATCATTTAAAATCTCTTTTATGTTCAAAGTCATTATCAGGTTGCTGGGTAGGACTGTAAAATAAAAAATTTGGGAGTGCTCTCCCCTCGACTTTCTCGCATACTTAGATATGGGGATGGATATTTGAGGAGTAAACTGCAAGACAATGATTATATTTTTATATTATGTACATTAAAGAACCAACAACAACAAATCAAATTAATAATATATTGAACAATTATTATAAAACTGCAGTGGGTTGGCACCCTGCCCAGGATTGGTTCCTGCCTTGTGCCCTGTGTTGGCTGGGATTGGCTCCAGCAGACCCCCATGACCCTGTGTTCGGATTCAGCGGGTTGGAAAATGGATGGATGGATTATTATAAAAGTAAAGTTGAATAAAAGGTACAGTAGATAGATAGATAGATAGATAGATAGATAGATAGATAGATAGATAGATAGATAGATAGATAGATAGATAGATAGATAGATACTTTATTAATCCCAAGGGGAAATTCACAAATAGAGAACCAGACAGGCGCGGACATTTGTTCTCGGCGCTTGAAGTTGACTACTTGAATAGACGAGTCTTGGCGTGTAAAAATCCATGTCCAAGTAGTAAAAAGTTTCCAAAAAATGAGTCCACATAAAAGAAAGTGATAGGAGTGATCAGTAAAATAGAGAAAAAAGGTAGAAGAAAGGTACACGAAGCTGCTGGAAAGGCTGCCACTTGCGGCGTTACCTGAGTCAGTCATTTCCGGTTAACGGAATTAGCACAAAAGTTGATAGAAATCAACGTTTTGCATCTAATACTTGTATGCAAATTTTGGTTGACCTAAGTGAAAGCGTACTCAAATTATTGTGTTTACACACACACACACACAGACATAATTCCAAAAACTGTATTTTTGGATTCAGGGAGGTCTAAAACGTCGATATTCATCAAAATCTCGAAATGGAATTTTTGAAGGATTCCAAAACTTTCCCTACACTTTGTATATGAGAAAGTCAGGGATGTCTAAAATGTCGAGATTCATCAAAATCTCAACATCGAATCTTTGGATGATTACAATACTTTCCCTATACTTTGTACACAAGAAAATAAAAACTGCAGCTGCTGGAGAAAGTACAAAATATCTGCAGGAGTTCCAAGGCCAAAAGTCTGCCCAGTCCCTACTGAGCATTCTAAAAAAATAAGTGTTCATTATTATGCACTGTCCTAGAAGATTTGACACATTGGGTTTTGTCAGGAATCAGGAATCACATCATCCACGTTTCTTCTAAAAATTGCAGGTGGCTGCGGTGTAGTTTATTCAGATTACAGAAAACCAGAAGAGAAAACAGACAATACCAGAGATTACGAATGACTTGAAATCTATGAAGTACAGTATATGATCTTGCAATACTTATTATATTCCACTGGAACAGCAAAAGGCTGTGTCACCACTTCATTTACACTTAGCTCTTTTAAAAATAAGCAATGCGGTGTCTGGGGATCTAACACTTTGCCTGGGAGTATAAAAAGACTGGTACTTCAAAATATAAGAAGGCTCAAGATTATTCAGAGCCTTTTATACCAAGTATTTGAAATTCTAAAGGACACAGGTAACCAGTATAACTGGTGGGACATACCCAGACTGCAGTGGGCTGGCGCCCTGCCCGGGGTTTGTTTCCTGCCTTGCGCCCTGTGTTGGCTGTGATTGGCTCCAGCAAACCCCCGTGACCCTGTAGTTAGGATATAGCGGGTTGGATAATGGATGGATGAACATACCCAGATTTCCTTTTACTGGTTACAATTCTTGCCGCTGCATCCTGAACTAGCTGGAGCCAATTTGTGACTTTCTTATGCAGTCCTATTAGGCAAACACTACACTACTCTACTTGGCTAAAAACAAAAGCATGCAGAGCTGAAATTCAACATTATTTAAACCCCAGACACATATTATTAAGGCAATGACAACAGCAAACAACTATTGTCAGTGAATTTTTAGAGAGTGGAAAACAAGTTTGCCTACATATTCTTCATATTAAGCAATTAAATGTTTTTAAAAGTGATGAAAACATTGAGTCATTGTTTGTTTCGATTGTTGTGTGCGCAGTGTCTGCACAACATTAAAACAGTTTCATCATTTGATTATACAATAAGAAAAACACGTAGGGTTTACTTATCTGTTATTTAACATATAAAGGATTAAACATAAACATTCAGTCAGATGAATAACAACAGCCTCCATATTTCTACTCACAGAATATGTCTTTGTAATGGACTGCCATGAATATGTTTCTGGGCATAAAGGAGACTGTCTTCACATTGTACACAGCACATATGTATTGTGTATGCTCTGGATTTTTTTTTGCATACTAAAACTTTCATGATTTAATAGATTTTGGTTATCATTGATTTTGTGCTTTTTATTAAAAAAATGAAACATTTGTAATATTAGATAATGCAATATCCAGCCTAAATATCCCAGCTGCTCCATCAGGGCATTAAACTATTGTTTATGGCATGTTTGAGCAAAATATTTTCCATGCTTCAAGCTACTGTAGTTTTTCTCTCTCGGTGTAGCACTTTCCAGGCCTTCTGAATTGAGCATAAAGTGAAAGTACAAGCGGGTTAATCCGCATTCATTCTGGGACATGCAGTATATGAAAGGTGAAAGAAGGACATTTTCATTAATGGTTATTCAATTAATCCTCTGATACCACGATGATTTCAATCAAAGAGCTTGATTTGTTTTTTTACCTCATGGGCATACCCACAGGTAGATTAAAAGCAAAGACACTCTCATATTTTGTACATGTGGATGCTGAATATGAAAAAAAAACTTTAATAAAGAGAAAATCAGTAATTTTGTTATTCATTTCATCATATATTTGTTTTCAGTTTTGATTTGGCTTTTAAAATTAATTAAGTTCACAACCTAGAAATATGACATATATATTTAAAATGTTTAATTCTGCTCTGATGATTCTTTAAAAAAAAAACAAAAATTATTTTGCTGTTATTATTTCCTGAATTTCTGTACTGTATATTGTTCCCAGCTTCTACTACCAGAAAAGCTAATTGACTGCATACAAAATAATCGCAGGATTTGAACATTTTTCTATTTGTATTTATTCACTTGTGCTATGTATACACAATTGTCCTTTCAGGCTCAGTTGATTTCTTCCTCACCAAGTCCATAATCCAAGAGCTATGCATTTTATCTTGGAGATGAATCCTTTTCTCTACTGTTGTCAAACTGTGCATCTTAACACGCCTGTTTTCCACTGTAGAGCACACCCATAGTGACAACTTGGCAGCTGTTGTACACTGATTTCAAAATGTGGCCTCTGCAGGGTTGTTGTTGTTTTTTTGCATTGATGGACTCAACCCCAACAGCCCCTGCTTAGCTGGTGAAGATGATAATTTAATAATTGAATATTTTGAGTTGAATTGGCATTTCTTTATGTTATTTTTCATGCTTAGCATAAGGGCTTGATCTTAGCGAGTACTTTTATATTATGTATAATCTAAAAGCTATAAAACAAATTCTAATTACATGGTAGAGTTTTAGGGGTTTCAGGTCTGTAATTTACAACTTTTGTAATAAGCCTTTAATTTTAAAGACTTCTTATTATTTAACATCACCTGTGAACTGCTACAGAGACACTAGGCCGTCCTGTCAGAAAGATGAATGCTTTGTGTTACCTAATTGTCTTACCTGGATGACTCTTTAATTTGTACTTAAAACTTTCCAGATTTAACACTATTTATTTGAAAACATCTTCTTAGCTTGTGCTTTTATTTTATATAAACAGATTGTAGTTCCATGAAAATGCATACTATTTGCTTTGCGCATTGTATATTTTTACTGAGCTTTGCTTGCTATTCTGTTTTTTCCAGACCAGGTCACAATTCCACCATCAACTACTATCAAGCAGGATAAGACCACCTGTAGAATTACCTTCAGTCCTAACATTGTACAGCAGGCCAAGATAGCACGCAATGGCATTCTGGGTGATTTCATTATACGTTATGATGTGGAAAGAGAGTTAGGAGTAGGACAGATTCAGGTAATCTAAAGAAAATTTTAATCTTCTTTCATAAATACCAGACTTTCTAATGGGCTGCTTAGTTCTGAGTGCAAATGTTTGTAATTTTTGTAACATTCTCCTACTTTCATCGCATGATTTATCCAACTGAAGTTCATGGTAAATGCAAATTTGAAAGGATAAAACATTCAGACTTCCAAACTGTGATTTAAACACAACTACCAAATATAGCTTTATTTACAGTGGTGTGAAAAACTATTTGCCCTCTTCCTGATTTCTTATTCTTTTGCATGTTTGTCACACAAAATGTTTCTGATCATCAAACACATTTAACCATTAGTCAAATATAACACAAGTAAACACAAAATGCAGTTTTTAAATGATGGTTTTTATTATTTAGGGAGAAAAAGCACCAAAGCACTGAAGGTTTATATTTGACTAATGGTTAAATGTGTTTGATGATCAGAAACATTTTGTGTGACAAACATGCAAAAGAATAAGAAATCAGGAAGGTGGCAAATAGTTTTTCAGACCACTATATGTGTAAATACTATACTGAACGTATGCAAAACTTTAATGTGTTAAGACTTATGTAGTGCTTACATACTTTAAAAAGTTTGTTGAGGTTGCAGTCCATTTCTTTCTTCTATTGTGACATTCACTTTATTTAATATATTTGTACATTCTGCTTTTGACAAATTGAATACTGAATTAAAAATATGGTAGATAGAGATGAGGCATATAAAACATGAAACCAAGGTGAAATCATGATTTAGTATTAAATCCATTTGTTTAAGAAAAATGGAATTTGTGAAGATCCTTGCATTACAGTTTATAGTAATCCAATTTCTTTTTAGCATTATTTAGTATCTTGATATAATTATTAACTGTTATGACTCATTAGATAAACTGGGCTGTTGATTGTCGGTGCACACATATATGGTTTTTAGATGGTTCACTCCCTGGCTCTCAGTGTGTGTCTCCTGTTGACGGACACGGCAGAAACAGGTTAAGTTGGCCAGTCAAGTTCACAAATTACTAACTATATTCTTCAGTTTATCCTGGTATATTTCCAAATAATCCTGTGCTAACTATAGGATTAATAATTCCAGCAAGTTCTGAGCCTGCTCCTGGCTCTCCTCAAAGTGTCATGTGCCTCATGCACCCATTCTCGAGGCTTCTGAAGTATGGTCACATTCTTAAACTGGACTCAACAGAAAGCCATGTAACACCCAGAGAATGTTCTTCTCCAAGGTCTTCCTGTGATGTCGCCTCTGTCATGGAGCAGCAGCAATGTGAAAATAATTGAAGTTTTTTCTCTTATACAGTACCTGTAATCTCATTCTTACACGCCCAACCTGGAGGTGATATCCATAGGTAATGACAGGGACCTGTTAATTAAATGTTTTGTCCTGGGACTTGAGCTTCTCTTTTCTACCACGATTGTCCAACAACTGTTGTAGGTGCACAAAGTGACCTAAACTATTGAACATATAGTTAAAATCCAATGGTTTGTTCTCTCTCTATCTAT
Source organism: Polypterus senegalus (assembly GCF_016835505.1). Classification (NCBI taxonomy): domain Eukaryota; kingdom Metazoa; phylum Chordata; class Cladistia; order Polypteriformes; family Polypteridae; genus Polypterus; species Polypterus senegalus. The sequence goes on from NC_053161.1 coordinate 79,117,377, forward strand.
CTATCTATCTATCTATAAGAAAAAAAAACTCTGTCGCACATTTCCAGGCATGCTCAACCATAATTTGAGGTTTTACTATTCTTCCTCCATCCTCCACAAGGCAAACCTACTTTTGTAGACAAAGATTTAAAAAGTAATGATATCTGGAGCTAGTCTGCAAAAATGCCTCCTGGGGTTTTTCTGTCTAAATAGCTTACAAAACAGAGCCAGAAAACGGAAGCAAAGGAGTGCCTATGTTGATTACACATTCTGTACTGTATAGATCTGTATCTGCTCCAGCCTGTTACTCAGAGCTTAAACTTTAACAAACATCTATTATAAAGAAACAGTTACCTAAGAAGCATTAGCAACAGCTTTTTATGGGGATTCTGAAAGTGAAAGGTTTCATCAGAAAGTTATTAACATTTATATGAACTAGATTATTTTGCAAATATATGTTTTCATACTAAAAACCTTACAGAAATAATAAGTGGATCTCATAATCCATTATAAAGGAGCTCCTACTTGCACTAATGCTGGAGCCCTAATTGTTCTGCTATTAAATACATTTGTTAGTTGAATCAATTCCTTTAGAAAGAAAAAAAAATTATAGTAAAACAAACTTTAAACCACTCAAGTGATCATAAAAAGCTGTCATAGGCCAAACTGAAAAATGGATTTTAGGATCAGCTTCTATTGCTTTATATGCCAAAATAAAAAAAAAAATGTGCAGCTTTGACAAACAAGATTTTATTTTCTATTTTCCATAAAGCATTCCTGCTTTAATTACATTTTGTATAGCTAGGTAGAAGGATATTGAATAATGCCATCAGGGAATACCATCGCCATGAAGGGGTGGGTGGTACATGTCAAAGTAACATCCACCTGAAAGACAGAACCCAAGGTTTCCCAGCAGAACATTGCCCAGAGCATCACACTCACACTACCACCGCCGGCTTGCCTTCTTCCCGTATTGCATCAAGCTGACATCTCTTTCCCAGGTAAATAATGCGCACGCACCTGGCTGTCCATATGATCTAAAAAAATAAAACATGATTCATAAGACCAGGCCACCTTCTTCAGTGGCTCCATGGTCCAATTCTGATACTTCCATGTCCATTTTAGACACTTTTGGTGGTATACAGGGGTCAGCACAGGCACTCTAACTGGGACTACTTAGCCACATACCAGAAAGCTGTGATGCACTCTTGGCCAGCACTAAGTTTTTCAGCAATTTGTGGTATGCTAGCTCTTCTGTGGGATCATATAGTTTTCACTCCCCATGCATATCAATGAGCCTTGGGTGGCCATGACCCTGTCGCCAGTTTATCAGTTGTCCTTTTTGGCAGGTACTAAGCACTGCATGCTGGGAATACCCCACAAGACCTGTTGTTTTGGAGATGCTCTGACCTAGTTGACCTAGCCATCACAATTTGGCCCTTGTCAAGGTCCCTCAGATTCTTATACTTGCCCATTTTGCTGCTTCTAACACTCACTGTCAAGAAATGACTGTTCACTTACTGCCTAATATATCCCACCTCTAGATAGGTGCCATTATAATGAGATAATATGACTTTCACTTCACCTGTCAGTGGTTTTAAGGTTGTGACTGATCGGTGTATAGCTGACGCATTGTGCTAACTGGCAGTCAAACTAACATGATTCATCTTCCCAGCTGCATTGGCAGTCGGTTACTTCACCAATAAAGACCTATTTTATGTTGTGTTTCCATTATTTTGTCCACCCCTGAACTTGAGGGGTTCAGCATAACACAAAGCCTCAGCTGTAAAACATTTTCAGAACATAGCAGGCTAAATCAGCTTTTTTAATATTTCCAATTTATTGTATATTCACTCATCTCTCACTGCACATGTAGAAAAGCATTTTGTTTGCAAATTGTTCATAATAATCAAGAATAAAACTGGGATTCTGCCTTCATTGTTTATCTTATATATGTTTGAGCATGATATGTGGCATTATATTGCTTTTTTTAGGTGTTAAATGGATTCTTTGTGCACTACTTTGCACCAAAAGATCTCCCAGCTGTTCCCAAGAATATCGTCTTCATTATTGACACCAGTGCTTCAATGGCGGGAACTAAGATGAAACAGGTAGGTTTTTAGTTGTGGCTGTGTGTGAAGGATGTTGCTTTTATTAAATAATATATTTTGTAATTTTACAAAAAAATGTCTTTTGTGTTTTGTAAATGTTTGTAAATGAATTATAGTGAAAGGGCGAGTAAAGGAGGCATCTCAATGACAACAATGAACGATCATACTAAGCATCCATTCGTGTATTTTCCAATCAGTTTAATCCAACTGAGGGTTACAGGGACTGGCAGTATTGGGTGCTCTTACATCCATATTTACAATTAGTTATATTGGGACAATTTAGTGTTATATTTTTATCACAAAAACTCATACAAACACAGCTGGGAAGTTTAAAAGCCGCATAGACATTGACTGGTCTAGGATTCTCCTAGAGCCGTCGGAATAGTAGCGTTAACATTCTTCCCCATTGTTAGGCTGTAATTTTTTTAAATATTAGTAACAGTTATCTTAATGTAAACTAATGTAAATTTGTGTCTATACTTTTGACTAATGAATACTCACAAAACATGAGTTTAATCATATATCTTTTGAAAAATGAAATCCATCTTGTTTTTAAGTAGATATGAAGTGCATCTAGTGCTCAGTTCTGAACACGTTACGAGTCACCACCCATGAGCGCTTTGCACAAACTCTCATGGTTTATAAACTGAAACACGGGTAGGAACTGGGGCGGAGTGGTGGTTCTGAGGCTAAGGATCTGTGCTGGTATCCAGAAGGTTGCTGGTTCGAATCCCTGTCACTGCCAAACATAGATCCGCCTCTGCCAGGCCCTTAACCTGCCATTGCTCCAGGGGCGCTGCACAATGGCTGACCCTGTGCTCTGACCCCAAGGGGTATGCGAAAACTAACAAATTCCTAATATAAAAAATTGTATAAGGTGAAATAGATAAAGGACAAAACTGAGCCTGAAATCCAAGGAATAATAATGGATGCCAAGCATTGCACTACAGTGCATTGAAAAGTGTTTCTGTATGCAGTGCAAATAAATCAATAATTCTGACCTAGAATTAGAAATCTTGTGATAGAAAAAATACCTAATTAGTTACAAAAATCACAAAAAGCATCAACTCCACAAGGATAGTGTAAAGACAGAATCTTTAACAAGACATTGGTCCTTCAGAGTGTCAAAGCCTACCCAATGCCCAAACTAATGTGATTCCATAGTAGTAGGAGCCGCTCACAGGAAGCATCAATATGGTGGTTAATTTTCATAATGCCATTTCCTAATCAGTTCTTTAGTTACCTCTGATTGTAATAACTGCTTGGACAAACCACTTGCTTGTGTATGTAATCAATGAAACATAATGACTGTTATTTTTATGTCTTGAGCAAATACACTTACCAGTAATAACATTCAAACTGTGCTGAGCGAATGAAAAAAATCAAAAAATAATGCGGCGTTGATGAAAATCCACTTAATGAAGTGATGGATTTTGTTGTATTGCATCTCAGAGTTCTCTTTGTGTTCTGCTGTCTTACTGCTTAATTGTGGAACTATCCAGCATCCATGTGGGTTACAGAAATTAATTTTCAAATCACGTCATCTTCTTGAGGAGCTTTGCCTAGGAAAATGCTGCTCAGCCCACAAAATGTGGCACAATGTGACTGTTCTCATTCTTATAAACTGTTGGTAATACTTGGCAGGCTTTTTGTTCAGAGAATGAGAAGCTTCAGTAAAAGTCTCAGGAAACAAAAAAACATTTCATTGTCTATGATAAAATTCCAATGGTTTATAAAGAGTACAAGAACTAAGGAAAGTACACTGAAATAGCTAAGCAGCTGATTAAACAGAGATTTTTCTTTCCCTGCCTTTTAAAATAAAAAAGAAACAGTTGACATGTTGTTCCCAGCGATATTAATACTTTGTGGCATAGCAGGTTATGGTTTGTAAATAAGGCTTTAAAAACTGAGTCATAATCTGTGGGAAGTTCCGAGAGAGTGTAAAATCAGGCTTTCAAACGGCTTATCACACATGTCAACAGTGGAAGAAAAAAATCCCTGGTAGCAGCAGCATCTTTGCTGAGAACAAGGCCATAAAAATTCTGGAATCTGGCAAGCATTTTATAGTCGCTAAAAAAGAAGGAGCTTTAGGCACACTGGCTGTTTTTTCCGACTTTGTGCCTTGGTATCTTTTCAAGGCAGCTTCCTTAAAAATGTGTTCTAATGCCGACCTGTTGTTCTGACTGAATGATTCTGCAAATCAGTACACGGCTCCTATAGAAAAGATACTGAGGGCGTTGTGTTTATGTCTATATTGTCTGTCCAGTTAAAGCACAACTTTTCCAACTACAGGGTCACATTAATGCTGTATAGCATAATGAAAACAGTGTTAGTGATAGTGTCGAAGGCAGCACAATGAATAGTGTAGTTGTCTCACAAATTAAGAGTTCTGGGTTCAAATTATAGCCAAGACACTCTCTGTGGAGTTTGCAAATTGTCCCCTAGTCTATTTGGGTAGTCTTGTTTCTCTCCTGATTCAAATACGCATGCCAAGTCTAAAGGGGTTAATGAATTTGATTCAGTATGTCATCAGATGAACTAGTGCCCCATCCTTAGTTGATTTCTGCTTTATGCCTAATGCTACTGGGATAACTAGTGAGTCCATACTGGAATTGGCATGTTCAAGAAATAAAGGAATGATGTTCTTAACATCTGCGGTGGGCTGGTGCTCTCCCTAGGGTTTGTTTCCTGCCTTGTGCCCTGTGTTGGCTGGGATTGGCTCCAGCAGACCCCCCCTGACCCTGTAGTTAGGATATAGCGGGTTGGATAATGGATGGATGGATATTCTTAACATGCCAACAGTATGCCCCATGGACTTACCTGAAGCATGATGCCCAAATATTGTGGTAAAACAGAAGCAAAAACACAGCCCTAGATTGGTTGCCTTTATCTCTTTTTTTAGTAGCTTTATGTGCTTGAGTTTAGTTGGTGTAACTCTAACAGACTTCGAACTTGTAACAAGCAGGCTGCCGTACAGGCAGACAGTGTTTTTGGTTTGTTCCCTAAATGATTCTTTTGCACATAAAGGTCACAGTCTGAGCAGAACTGTGTTATTTCTGGCTGATTTTACAGTTCTTCTTACACATACTCACAGGATCTTTTTATGATTTACTGCAATAATTTGTTGTTGAAACTATAAAAGGTCGGCATTTAAAATAAAGATAGAGTAATGTGTGTTGTAAAGGTTATTTCTGTTCCAACCTACTGAATACCTAGCCTGCCATGATTGTGCTTTCAAACTGAAATTTAGTCAGCACTTGTTTTTTTAATATTTGTATAATATCCCTATGTAGTACAGTAGGTGTGTGTATATGTGTGTATATATATATATATATATATATATATATATATATATATATATATATATATATATATATATATATATAAAATCCTTAGCCTAAAAGTACAATGATTTTGTGCAATGATTTTATGTGATGTTTTTGTGTCACATTTTTTGTCACGCTTTAAATTTGGCTTATTTTAAAATCTACATATATATGTTTGGTATCATTCTTTTCAGAATGTATTGAACCTTAATGTTATGTTGTTAGAATTTCTGATTCTTATTCTATTTTTAAATGATAAACTAAAAAATATCAAGAACTCATGTCCCGCGAGACAAGACTTTGTGCCAAGAGATTTAACCACACCAAGGGCCGGAAATAAAAGACAAAGAGTAGGACAGCTGCTGTACAGGCTTTTAAATGTTCAAAGTGGTGCGTGAGATGCAGATCACGTGGCACAGTGGCAGCAACAATCCGGCAGCTGATCGAGCAAAGAGGAGGTAAAAATAAAACTATATTTGTTTCCCATTGTATCACCGTTTAAGAGTAGGTTTCGGAGGAGTGACCGCGTCTCCTTGGGGTGTGTTCAGCCCCCCTCTTTACAACACCAGCGGCAGAGACGTGAAGTGGCTGGAGCATAATGACCACTTTCCCAGTGAAAGCTCTGTGTCTGTATGTTAGACTCTTCATCTTTAAGTTTATAGTCATATGTAAACAGTATAATAAAATTCCTACTTACTTGTCTATCCCAACAAAAAACAACAATAAATACAACAACATTCTTTGAAGGAAACATGTACATATAATATGTATACAAGAAATGATCACAAAGCAGTCAGTGGCTGTTGAGTAGTCTCATGAACTGTGGATAAACACTCTCACTAAATCTATGCCTATGGTCTTGTGCCATTTGTCAGAAAAGTACCAGTGCATCATAATCCTATTTGCCTTTCCAAGACAGTGTACATTATATATATGCTGAACAGAATAAAGCTGTGTGCCAGTAATATTCTATACCAGTAATGGCGTACTGCACGATAATGTGCAGTGAATACACTTGTCTTGAGCATTCATAGTTTTCATCCTCTTTCTCTGTACGTTTAGCATTCATTTGCTCAGAGGTTGATGTGCTTGCTGCTTTCGGAGCAACTCTTTTTTTCCCCACCCTTGCGGCCCACTTCTTCTCTTCTTTCATTGGCATCTTTTCATGTTAAAACTGATTAAGTCAGTGTTTGTGTTGTAATTACTTAGTATGTTTTCTTTTATTTTTCACTTGAGCTGGCACTTAAGTCTTCAATCAGTCTCAAGAATGATTTAAGATATGAAGAGGTAGAACAAGTGATGGCGAAGGTGGTAGGGATGAGAACAGCGCCTGTACCCATGCGCTGCACGGCTGCCCTGTTGGCTGCTACCAAGAGATGATTCTACAATAAAATAAAATAAAAATAAAAAGAGGAATAACCTTGACGGTCAATCATCACCTCGAAAGTGGATAGTAGAAGTCACGTAGTATATGTGTACCAAATTTCAGGTCAATAGTTCAAATGGTTTGCAAGCTGCAGGTGATTTAAAATCCTAGACAGACAAACAAACAGCCATGTTAGTGTATTATATAAGAACACTAACTTCACCAAGATCCGTAGTGCTTTACAGTTTTGAGCCGAACAAGTGCCATGCCAGGAACGAATGAACCCAGTGAGGATGGGTGCCTGAGGATGTAAAAACCATAGTGAACTTTTTTAACTTATAGCTGAGATGTGTTGTGCTCACTTAGGGTCCATCCATCCATCCATCTTCTTCCGCTTATCCGAGGTCGGGTCGCAGGGGCAGCAGCTTGAGCAGAGAGGCCCAGACTTCCCTCTCCCCGGCCACTTCTTCCAACTCTTCCAGGAGAATCCCAAGGCGTTCCCAGGCCAGCCGGGAGACATAGTCCCTCCAGCGTGTCCTGGGTCTTCCCCAGGGCCTCCTCCTGGTTGGATGTGCCCGGAACACCTCACCAGGGAGGCGTCCAGGAGGCATCCTGATCAGATGCCCGAGCCACCTCATCTCACTCAGCTCGACGCGGAGGAGCAGCGGCTCTACTCTGAGCCCCTCCTGGATGACTGAGCTTCTCACCCTATCTTTAAGGGAAAGCCCAGACACCCTGCGGAGGAAACTCATTTCAGCCGCTTGTATTCGCGATCTCGTTCTTTTGGTCACTACCCATAGCTCATGACCATAGGTGAGGGTAGGAACGTATATCAGCTGGTAAATTGACATCACTTAGGATCTTTGGTGAAAAAAAAATTTTAAACTGCGGACCCTCCATAGTACTCCAATTATATGGGAGTGGTGTCTGCCTACTGCTCCCTGAAATTTATGAAAAGCTTCAGCTCCCAGAACCACTGTGTCAAAATGCAAATCTCATCTCGGGTGATAAGGTCTACAATGGTGGTGTATCTGTTTCCTGTGGACATGATAACTCAAAACTGAATTACTCACTCTATTTAAAACTCGGCAGAACTGTAAAATACTAGAGGCCTATTGATTTTGAGCAAACTTGTTTCAAAAGAGTTTTGAAAGCATTTTTTGTTCCCTAGCTGTCGCACATGTAGGGAGGAGAATTACAGTTTTTTGACATACTACTATGATTTTTCAGTTTGATTATCCACATTACTACATATGGATCTCCTGTACTTTAATCCTAGATTCACAGCTTTATATAGGGATTCTGCTGGTCACGGTAGATTTTCTAACTTGTTTTGCAAAGTGCATAACTTTGAACAACGTATTAAATGTACAAAAAAAAATTGGTATTTAGCAAGTGCAGAAAATCTGCATAATTTAGAAATTTGCACACAGCAACCATCCTGAAAAGACACAGAGGGTTTGAGATAGAAAGTGAAACCTCAGCCTTTTGGTCTATAGTCCAGTTACTTTGGCACTGCAACACACTGCCCATTTAAAAGAAATATTACTAAAGGTATTAACTGCTGCGGTGGGTTGGCACCCTGCCCAGGATTGGTTCCTGCCTTGTGCCCTGTGTTGGCTGGGATTGGCTCCAGCAAACCCCCGTGACCCTGTATTCGGATTCAGCGGGTTAGACAATGGATGGATGGATGGATGGTATTAACTGTTTGAATGCAGGTGTCCAGTGGCACCTCAGAAGTATTTCAGATTGTTTATCCTTCCATACTTCCATTCATTTTGCACAACAGAGTCCCAATTTAGGAACAAGCGAGACCTGGAAGAGATCCTGGCAGCACCAAGCACAAAGCAGGACTACACACAGCCCTTCACAGGGCTACACTCTCACTTGGACTTCCACCTTTTCCATGTAGCCATGAAATTTTTAAGTATGAATTAGACATGTGACAAATGAATGAACATTAGAACATTAGAACAATCTAGACGAGAACAGGCCATTCAGCCCAACAAAGCTCGCCAGTCCTATCCACTTGTTTCCTCCAAGAAAACATTGAGTTTTGAAAGTCCCTAACGTCTTACTGTCTACCACACTACTTGGTAGCTTATTCCAAGTGTGAATGAAAGATGTGTCGTAACAATGAAACACATGTCATAGCACAGGAGTGCTCATGAATCATTTGTTAGAAAGCGAGAACAATTACAGAAGTACAGAAGCCCAGCAAAATTAAATTTTTACTGGCAATAACAATTTTTTCAAGAGTAGCTAGATAATTGATGAATTTATTGGTGTTGTTATTTGGAAGATATTATACTAAGTATTTAAACAGTTTGAAGGTTGACAGAGAGCAATTTAAAAAGTATAAATTCTCCAATAGATACACTGATTCAGCAACTCAGTCAGACCTTCATTACAGTATGTACAACTTTAAACAGAAGAATGATTATGTCTTGGTCTTAATTTTAAATAGGTCTCAAATAAAGAATGAAAAATTCATAAGTATGTCAACATATGTCTCGGCAAAGAAAAGCCACTCCTGATTACCCTGGAAACATTAAATAAGCAAATAAATGAGCTCTTGGCCAAAACTGAGTAATATAAGGTAAACCAGAGCAATGACAGTGTCACAGCCTGGACTGTGTCCAAATGTAAGAAATGCTTTCAGTTGAAAACAGCAGCTGTTTTAAAATGCTCTGGAAAGGAAACATCTGTGCATGCTAACTGATTTCTTTCCCCAAAACTTTAACATAAACCAGCAACGTAGAGATTATAACTATGTGCCCATTTTAAAAGTTAGGGCTATTTTAACAAAAGTTTTCTTGCGTAAAATAGAGTACTCTTATCTTTATTTGTCTCCACCGTCTTTATTAAGTGGACTATTTTCTATTTGAATATTAATATAGGGCTGCATCATCACTCAGTGTTTTGTGCTGCCGTCCTGGGTCTGAATCCAGGCCTTGCAAATATCTGTGTGTGTAGTCTGCATGTTCCTCCCATGTTTTGGTTTTCTTTTTTTTTTCCATGCATTGATTTCCTCCCACATGCCTTACACATGCTGGTCAGTTCAATTGTCTTAATTATTTTGTGCAGTAACTCTTAAATGTTTTTGACTGAATAGTTAAACATAATCTATGCACTATAGACTAAAGTGGGCTCTGTAAACTGGCTCCATTTGAAGTGCTTTGTGATGTACTGGTGGCCCATCCATGGGTAGGTTTTGTATTGTGTGTGATGCTGCCAGGGTAGGTTTCACACTCCATGATGGGATTATCAGGGTTTGTATAGATGAATGAACATTAAAATTCCACAGAATCAACACTTTCAGAAAAAAAAAACAACGTTATATTTCATGTATTGTCTCTTTGTGTGCCAAAAATATACAACAATGTTATGCAGGGTAATAATTATATTTATTTTGATTGTTTTGTAATATTAGACGTTGATTTTAAATTCACAAACTCAGCAATGTTACAGTCTACTTTGTTAATTTATTTCAACTCTGTTGATGTGAAATTCTCTTACAGAGTGAAGATGTTAATCTTTTTAGTGTCAAAAGAGAAAGCAGTATTTTTCATATTCCTTTCATTTTTCTCAGTTGAGTTAAAACAGAAGCTATTTTATGTGTACTGTATCTATGTTCACACAAAAGGCAGCTTGTTGAGTGTGTCTTCTTATTGTTTCTAACAGGCTGAGCTTTACCACACTAAATGGCTACAATGATTTCTTATACTTTCTAGTATGCTTATGATTTATTATTTTGGATTAGCTTAGTGCGCTTTTTGTTCAGACAGCTTAGAAAAGGTATGTTTTATTGAACTGTTCAAGTGTATTCTTAATTTCAATATGCAAATTAAATTTCTCCTAATTTGACAATGCTAAAAAAGTTGTAGTGTAAAAGTATGCAAACCTTGAATACTCTAAAAGCTATACTCTAAGTAATAGTTTTTTTTGTATAATATGTATATATTAAAATATTTATCTCTCTATTATACAAAAAAATCTTGGAAGGTTGGAGACGAGACATGATTTTCTCAGAGAGACACTTTCACGTCCCGCGAAACGAGTCTTTGTGCCAAGAGATTTAACCACGCCCAGGGTCACAAATAAAACAGAGTAGATGACAAAGTGGAACGTCATAAATAATTTTAAAACATTGGCGCGGTACACATGCAGAGCAGGTTAGAGATAATAGAAGTACGAAAATTTGAATGTCTCAAAAAAAAAGGATAGTAAAGATCACATTAGCGCAAACAAACGGAAATTATTACTCGGTGAAATAACGGAACAGCGAAAAGAGATTGAATATACTGTTCAGATTGGCAACACGAATTATACGATCTACAAGTCACCATCAGGGAAAAAAAAAGTAGTGTTTCTTTCCAATGAAGAGGTGTATCTGCGAGAATGAAAAGATTTGTTGTTTGGTGAAAGTGAAATCCCATGATTTCACTATTGTCAGACACATTTCTTGTAGAGAGAAAGAAATGATATCCACTCACGGGCAGTTATACGTTGCATTGTCATGATGTAATTCCAAACACGGAATCAAAATTCAATGCAATATTGATGAAAAGGTAAAAGCGATAAGAGATTGAATATATGTACATAGGTGATATGACAGAACTGTGCCGCACAAGATACAGATCACGTGGCAAGCCAGCAGCTGATCGAGCAAAGAGGAGATACAAAAAAAAAAACTATTTGTTTTCCATTGTATCACCGTTTAAGAGGGGGTTTCAGAGAAGCAACTGCGTCTTCTTGGGGTGCGTTCAGCCTTCCCCCTTCAAATCGTGAGTGGCAGAGATGTGAAATGGCTGGTGCGTAGCACAGGCCGGGGGTTGTTGGCGAGTGAAGTGAGCATATGGCGCATAAGTTCATTGCAGAACAAAATCACCTGTACACATTGAAACTCTGGGCCAGCTATGTCTGTGTAAAATCATAGCAGCTTCAGAAAAATGCCATACAACATACAAATTCCACATAGACAGGTTTGAATCCAGTCTTCCAAAGCTATGAGCTAGCTTAGCAAAAACAGACTGATATAATAATAGTGAATGATAGCCTATTTTATTGAATTTCTTTGGTTTTTTTGGATTGTAGTGCTGCTACAGCATTGCTGTACCACCCAGACATTGTAGATGGGGAAAATCTTGTTAGTGTGTTACAGATATAAATTATTATTTTTATAAATTAAGGGAGACTTAAAATGCATTTCTGTAATTACTCTTGGCTCTCCTGTTATCCATTATTTAGCTTATATTTAATGACATGAAGACAGCACTTGCCTTGTCTTGATTTTACGTAGCTTGCAGTCTGTTATACTGACTGCTATAAAACCCCCTCTAACTAATATGCTGTAAAAATGTTCATTTAAAAATAGAAAAGCTTCCGTAAACACTGTTTTGCCAAGATAAATGGATTGGCAGTGTTCAGAATTTCATTCCTAATTCAGATGTTTTGTTGAAACACACAAATCTCTTATACTTTGGAAGAATGTGCAGATGCTTTATTGCCCTATTCTTGCCCATTTAGAACGTTGCTCTAATGTATAAGAATAAACTAAATTCAGTTTACACACACACACAGATTATCATCAAGATGTACATTAAGACATTCACCTGATATACAGTATCAATCATCCATCCATCCATTATCCAGCCCGCTATATCCTAACTACAGGGTCACGGGGGTCTGCTGGAGCCAATCCCAGCCAACACAGGGCACAAGGCAGGAAACAGACCCTGGGCAGGGCGCCAGCCCACCACAGCAGTATCAATCAGTCTTCTTTTTATATAGAGCCTTTTGCAAAGTGTAGCATCATCGGGTGCTTTATAAAGTGGATCAGCAGCAGAATTGAAACCAAAAAGATATTTCAAATATATGGTAAATGACAGAAAGAAATGCTGCGAAAAGTCCAGAAAGGCTAAAAACCATTAACATCAGAAGTTTTATAAATAACATTATAAATGAAATATTGTTTCGGTGGATACAGAAGACCCCAAAGATAGCTGATGAAAATATACAAAAGAGAAACTGTGGGATTCTCAGTGTTTTTGAACATTAACAAAAAAGTACAGACATAAGGGCAGCAGTAGCTCAGTCGGTAGAGCGGGTTGTCCAGCAATCGGAGGGTCGCAGGTTCGCTCCCGGCATGAGAATGCAGCTGTTGTGTCCTTGGGCAAGACACTTAACCTACCTTGCCTGCTGGTGGTGGTCGGAAGGATTGGTGGCGCCAGTGTTCGGCAGCCTCACTTCTGTCAGTGTGCCCCAGGGCAGCTGTGGCTACATAGTAGCTTATCATCACGAATGGGTGAATGACTGTTGTGTTGTAAAGCGCCTAGGGGGGTTCTTGAACTCTAGTTAGGTGCTATATCAAATACAGGCCATTTACCATAAGGAAAGACTGGCAGAGAGTACAGTAGGAAGCATTTGCCGATCATCAGGATAAAACATTATTGTTTAGTGACTGATGGACACAAGGAACACAACTATATAACAGGAGCCACATGCTTTGTCAGTTTTGTAGGTTGCGTCATGTTTGCTGAATCTAACCCTAAACTCATTATAACCAAACTTTTATACAAGTTGGCAAATGTAAGTACTCAAAAACTCTACAAAATGTTGCAGTTTTCTAGTGATAAGATGTCCAAAGCAAATCCTACATCCAAAAGTTTAAAAGTGAGAGGCTGATGAGACTTGATGACGTCGCATCACTGTGTGCTTTGGCTTTAAAATGTCCCCACACTGCTCAAGTTTTAATCTAGGCCATTGGCCAATTCAGTCTCTTAGGCATTGAAAACCAGATACAGTCATATTCAGCCTTTGTCCCCTTCTCCTTCTCTCTTATCTTAGATGGACGACAACTCCTGAAAGCTGCAGTTTTTTGTGTGTGTTTTGTTTTTTGACAAAAAAGACTATATCTTTCGATTTAAAAATGTACTTGGTTAAATATGTCAGTGCATGTCTTTTAAGTTTTCACATTTTATTATTGCACTGTATTAGATAAAGAATTCTAAATGGGTCTACAGTACTCCTTTTGACTGAGTCATAATTTGGAACTAAGAAAGATTGTGGGACAGAAACACTAAAACATTGTGTTGACAACGGTTTTATCTTGATTAGAACTATTGTCTTTATGATCAAATTAAAATAAGAATGCAATAATTGAGACATATTCTGTTCTTAGTGCTTGTACTACTTTTGTATAGATTTTTAACTAAACTGCTTTGTTTTGGATTTCCACAGACTAAAGAAGCCCTTTTCACCATCCTAAAAGACCTACGACCTCAAGACCATTTTAACATTGTCAGCTTTTCAAACCGCATTAAAGTATGGCATCAAGGGAAGCTGGTACCTGTATCACCAGATAATATCCGGGATGCAAAAAAATTCATTTATCTCTTAAACCCCACTGGAGGTAGGGGAACGCACAGCATGTCTCCCAAAAGTGGAACATTAGTGTTTTTAAATTCACTGTTTTCTATTTAAAGTATAATGTACCATTAATAGTCATTATGGGACACTAATCAAACTTTCTACTGAAAGACATAATGGTAGAGAAGTCAAGCTCTGACTTTGCATAGCATTGCAGTGTAAATAAAAATAGATTCTGTGATAATAGCTGAACCCTGAAGCAGTGGACCAATTGTTTGAGCACCATCTTGAGAAATCAGGATTGTCTAAAATGCAAATTTTCATATCTGAATGCCATTTATGCACACAATCATCACGAGAGTGTCCTTGAATCCATGGCGGGTTACCACTGTTGTTATCTGTCTATTATAATATCTGCATTAACATGTCACAAATGTGGTGTTTGTAATTAGGCAGCTTGGACTGTAACAAGCCTACATTGTGTCCAGTTTAGGAAAGCGTCCAGCGTAATTCACCTTTGGGACTCAAAAACACCACACATGCATAAGTAGAAAACACACATATAAGAGTGAAATCTGGAAAACATTCTTGAATGGCACAAGGCTAGAACAGCATGTTTCATGATTTGAGGTATTATAGCCTACTAGCTGTGTAAGCAAGTGCTGTAAAAAGCCCAGGGTCCTAGAAACTATTGAAATTGACAGGAAATAAAATTGAAATGTAGAGGTGTCTGCTAATTGAAAGGAACTACTCTGGGCATCTCTCTTCTAGGAGGCTTCGTTTTGCCGACATGCTTGCATCGCTTGTGTATTTGTGACTAAGCGACTTTGTCTTTCTTCGGAGGTTTTGTTTTGCCGACATTCTCGTCTTGCTTGTGTATTAGCTGCGGGAGGAAAAGTAAAAGGGATAGGTTTTGGCTGATGTTAACGGCTAAGCGACTTTGTCTTTCTTTTGAGGTTTCATTTTGCTGACATGCTCGCCTCGCTTGTGTTATTAGCGGCTAAGCGAGTTTTCTGTTTCCTCAGAGGAGGAGCACATACCCCGACTCCACCTCTCACTTCCGGGCCAAACAGACACACACACTTCCAAGTGTAGACGTTTATATATATAAGACAATTACTTTTGAAGCCTGTTATTATTTTGTAATATGATAGAGTAAAGCCACAGACAGTTGCTGTCTTCTAGGAATGCCCTTGTGACATCAGCACCCTTCACCTTCTCTGACATAGGCCATTGTGAATTTATGCTATAACACTTGGAAGGTTTACCATATATTACATTCTCTATATGTTCAGGGTTAATAAATTGTTACATAGTCATTGTTTTGAATAATTTCTGACTTTAAATTACCTGTGTGTTATGTTTGTTTTCACCCGAGGTGGACCACTGCAACTTTATAACTATAAGGTGCTAGTCAGACGATTCAGGACAACATCCTGCTTTGATGTTGATATTGACATTGTCAAGAGAATTAAGCTAAAACCTGCATTGTAGTGCTAATATTTTGCCCATTCAACTTAAGCAAGCAGATTTCATGCATTTTTATTTAGAAGTAACTCTGCTTAGTTTAGTAAGCCCATTAATCATTTACATTTTATATAGCACAATTAACATCATGCACTATTAAAGAAGCTTTACAGAGAAAACAGCATTTTTGTAGTAGTCCGGTAAAAGAAAGACCTATTTAATGATTGAAAGATGGTTGTCTTCAGCCAATAGTCTTAGTCCTGTTTAGAATTTATTTTAAGGAACTACAATGTCTCAGCCCAAAAGAGACTTTAGTTACCATTTAAATGATTAATGAAGTGTGTAATACAATAATAACTTGTCAGCTCACAAATCGAAGCGGTGGAATTTAAAAAGGAAGTAAGTCATGTCTATGCCAACTGTTACATTAAAATCCTTCAACAGGAAATCAGGGCAAAGAGGAAAGCTATTTTAGGGTAAATTATAACCAAATTTTGTGGAGTATTCCTAATCAAAGGTGAGAGTAGGTGCATGGAGTGTGTTACTAAGTACCAGAGTTGTTAGTCGTATTTACAGATAATGACTCAACATCGATGAGCTCAACTCTGCAAAATGGCCCAACTTGCCTCAAGTAATCATTTTAGTTTTTTATAATTGCTATGATGCACTCATTTAAAATGTTTGCCGATGGGCGATTGACTGCAGATGTAATTTTAGTCTGTGATGACATTTTTATTCATTCAAGCTGTATGTTCTTTAGGTCCAACAACACAATTATAAAATATTTTTCGTTAATGACATTTTGAAAGACAAAATAAGGCAAATTAGTCTATATGACTCTTGAACATTTGTGCCTTAACTCTTTAGGTAATTTTCAGTATGATACATGATGCACTGGCATTTTGTGATCATATTAGGACGTCACTGACGTTAGAGGAGCATAGAAATGTGACCAAGTATGGCACTTGAACACCTCTGAAAAGGACAGTGTGATTAACAGGAAGCAGAAGATAACTGAAACCTGAATTTAAATTAAAAGTGTAGACTATAAAGCATTCTCTATGATGCCCAGAGGGTTTTTTTCTACTTTGATCTTGTTGTTGTCCTGATTCTGCTAAAGTTCATCAGGTATATTTTAGTTTCCATGCTTCAAGTATTATACTAGTCAGCTCTGTTGGTGGTCTGGATCCTCTTTGCTGGCTCAGGAGTTTACCGACCAAGTTACAGTGTCGCATGTTTGACATTTCCAGTGGTGCACAGTCATTGCACTGATTTTTCTTTTGTTTAAGTGATCTTTGAATAAAAAAGTAATAGATATTTGTAAGGAGTGTCAAGTAAGCTTAAAAAAAATAAAATGTTCATCTTTAAGATCAATGAGGTTCTTAAACATTGCTTATCGAATGTGTTTTTTAGGAACAAATATAAATGGAGGCATTCAGACAGGAACTGCTTTATTAAGCGACTACAATGCCCAAGTGAAGGATGCTCAAAAGAGAGTTTCCTTGATCATTTTTCTGACTGACGGACGTCCCACTGTGGGAGAAATTCTGTCTCCCAAAATAGTTAACAACACCAAGCTTGCTGTTCAAGAGAAAATCTGTGTGTTTAGCATTGGCATTGGCAATGATGTGGATTACAGACTACTGGAACACTTGTCTTTAGAAAACTGTGGCATGGTGCGAAGGATTCATGAAGAAGCGGACGCAAAAACAATGCTCAAAGGGTACGTGATTAATTAATTATTGAATTAACTGTAGAAGACACTCATTAATGATTATGAAAGTCATAATATTTGATCTCTTTCTGTCATCAACTTTTAAATTAATGTTAGCGAATTATACATTGAATGGAACATCGACCATCTTGCTCAGACTAGTTTATAAAAAAAGATTCAGGCACATAAACAGTGAATCCCTACTTTTAAACTGTTACATTCACCAAAGAACATTGACATTTTTTTAATCGATGTGTAAACTCCACTAATAGTATGATACTCTGTCCATCCACTTAATGCTGCTGGGATAAATTCTACCAGAAACCCAAAAACAAAATCCCTCAACAAGCCTGTTTTGCAGAAAAGTAATCAGATAAACAAATGTTTTCTATAATGTGCTAAATCTGGGATATTCTATTGAAAATACCTAGGTAAGCCAAATAAATACAGGGTGGTCCAGATCTAATTATGCAGATCCAGATCGTCCGGATGACTTTGATTTCTGCGGGGATGATTCCAGTTCGGCGTGAAGACGATTCTTCATGTCGTCAGTTCGCACACTTCTCGATGGTCCAGGATTTTTCGGGTGATTTTCTATGTGATAAACTTAATAAGTTATAGCGTAATGAAAATTGCATAATTAGATCTGGACCACCCTATTCTTCACTAATTACAAATTATAAGTAATCAAATAAGTCTTTCACATGAACTGTATCTCTATCCTGAATTAGTGTCTAATCAGTGATGTCAACTTTATTGTGGCCTTTCTATGCCAGAGCTGAAAGAAAATTCAGTAAATCGCTATATTCTAGGTCTTTTATTTTAAAATTGCTGTATGAAGACTCAGTCCTGTTTTGACACAAAGCTCTGTAGTCTTTCTTTTTCAAAATCTTTAAATCTTCATTGGAAATATGTCTACAAAGATACTACACTGCATTCGGCCACCCAACAACCTAAATTAGCACAGAGTAATGTTTGACTGGCTCCAGTTTTACCAACATCCATTGATTTTGTGACTGGCGTATCTAGTTCAGGCTCATAGAGAGTTACCGTAGTGCCTGTCCTGACAGCATCAGGAACTAACCCTGAATGGGGTGTCCTACTCGTGCTGGAAAACTTAGCCACAATTGACCTAACCTGCATGTCTTTGACATGTGGGAGAAAGCCTGAATACCCCAGTGAACACAGTAAGTCACACTTTATTGGAAACGTTTTGTTGAGTTAAATTCCTTGTTGTAAAAAAATGTGTCCTGTACTGAGGTCATTTTTGTGTCTTGTCGAATGACAAGAAAAGGACTACATGTTTACTGTACTGGACCCCATGAGTAAAAATAGCATGTTATGAGGGAAATGTTGACTTAATGTAAGTATTCTTACTAACTATAGTAATTATAAACGTATAATTGAGTAATTGACTGAAGATATTGTATATTGTTGAAGTAATAAGTAAATCAGTGCGTAGCATGTCTTTCCTGTTGATTTTTGTTTTACTGCAGATTTTACGATGAAATTGGCACTCCTCTTCTTTCGGATATTCACATACACTATACAGATGACATGGTCGATTATGTAACCCAAAACCTTTTTATCAACTACTTTAATGGATCAGAAATTGTCATTGCTGGAAGATTATCAAATCCAGACGCAGACACTCTGCATGTCCAGGTAACTGCCAGCAACAGTGACAAGAGCATTGTGTTGGAGTCTAATGTACCTCTGAAAAACAAAGAAAAAGAAGTGCAGAAAACTGTTGCCAGCTTGGAAAAGGTAAATGAAGAAAACAACTACATTGAACGACTTTGGGGATACCTAAGTGTTAAGGAGCTCCTGAAGTCTAGAATGAGGAGCACAACCAGCAAGCAACGCGAATACCTTTCAGACAAAGCAAAGAACCTGTCCGTTAAATACAACTTTGTAACCCCGCTGAGCACCATGGTAATAGAGCTGCCTGACATCCAAATGGACAGACCCAATGCCGATGAGGCAAACCTGAATGACCACGATTATGGTGGAAAACCGCAGAGTTTGCATAGGAACGAAAAACAACCAGGTAATCAAGTCAGTAACTCTTCTCTGCTCCATTTTGGTAGGGTCATTATTTTGGGAAACTAAAGCCAGCCCAAAGAGCAATGGTTCTGGCCTGGATGAGAAAGTTAATTAAAGAAATAAATGAATTATTAAATACCTGGAACTATAATAATCAGATATTCATGCACAGCATTGGTTTATGGCTGCAGTGGAGTGACCTGTCATGTCCAGGGTATGTTCTTGCTTTATGCTTTAAAGTTTGGCTTCTTCTGCCTGTGTCTGAGAGCGTAGCACTAATGGAGACTGTAGATGAATATGTATAATGATAATCACTTTCTCTAGCCATATATCTAAGCAACAGATTTTGATACTGAGGTGTCTGAAACTAACACAATATTACATTATTAATTTTCTACTACATGTGAGGACAGAAGGAGAAAAGAAAGTATCTACAGTATTCAAGGTGCAATATGCTGCTAGCATTGTGTGTCATTTATGTGTGTCAAAAAAAATGATTTTATGTGGCAGCTTTTTGTAGTGAGTGCCACTTCAAAGCACTTTAAATGTAAAAAATAAGATGTTAAACCCTTGTATAATGGTTGTGCACTTGTAAAGCACAGGCAGGTTAGGTGGCTTTTTCAGGTGCAGTAACTGATCCATAAACCTTGTTAAGGCCACTACAACACACTTTTATACTACATAGCATATAATTGTATATTGAAGTATGTCGTATGTCGTCACAAATACCTTGTTTGTAATGTTAAGTATGCTTTAACCAGATTTTATTGATATTCCAGCATTTATTCACAGATAAATTGGGCATTATCTTTACAGGTAGTATGTACATTTTGGAAATTATTTACACACAAAACTAATAATGTGAGCACAAAAGGATTTAGAACATTATTTCGATACACAACTAATAATCGGTGCACAAAAGGACTACTATCCATAATTTGTGTACCTTTTTCTGGTTCAGGGTAGCATGCGACTACATAATAATATTGCTTTTGTAAGTTAACGTTGCTAAAGCAATTTTATATTAACTCTAATAATGTATTGTGATGCCATACCAGGAGGAAAATGAGGTGCCAGAGAAGAAAGAGTGGTAGAGGAAAGGGACAGGGTCCATTCCAACTGTAAGGGAGAAAATTGGCACTAGCAATACAGCCAGGCCATAAACCAACATGCCAATTAGGGAAAATGGACACCACAAAGAAGCTCTGTGTCTGTTCTTGGGTAACAGAGACCGTAGGAACAGTGGCACAAGAAAGAGAGATGTGCATCTTAAGTATTGCATGTGTTACTTTTGTCTTGCTGCAAATACTTTTGTCATTTCCAAGATCTGGAAAATGGACACCACAAAGAAGCTCTGTGTCTGTTCTTGGGTAACAGAGACCAGAGTGATGCTGCCAGGAATGTTTGATCCTCTTCTGTTTCAGTTTGCTATCCGATTATCTGTGATGTGCACCCAAAACAAAAGGCAGCAACTAACTACAACGGGTGATAGGAAGTAATGTCAAAACCGCTGTTACGTGTAATCTCATACCCGTCTCACTGTCCATATTATAGCCAACATACTAAATCCTAAGGACCTGTAATGGCACACAGCTTCGCTGGCTGGGACTGTCTTTTACTTTTAGTCCTTTACATCAGTCCAGTTTAGCACCAATAGAGGCCATCACAGAGCGTCCTTCAGTGTCCTTGAGGCACTGCGCTCAAGGCGTAGTACTAATAAATCAGATGCCGCAAACGTTTACTTAAAAATCATATTTATTTGCATAATAACCAATATAAGCTGTATAAGCAATACCAAGAATTACATAACCTGGGCAGGTCCACTCAGTCTTCATTCAGTCCAAGATGACAATTCCCAGATAGCCTAGTTCCTTAGCTATAGATTATATATCCTGATTTGAAAATGAAAAGATTTCTTGCCAGAGTGAGCTCATTTGACTGCTCTTAAAGTGTCCATATGCAGCTAAGAGGCTCCTTGTCCATTTTTACAACTAAGCTAAACTCTTTACAAATGTGTCCTGGGCAGAGCGGATAGTTTACTGATTCATTAATCACCAAGTCAGGGTTGCTTCCCATGGGATTCAAAAGCTGCACTTTTTAACTTAGCACAATCCTCTAAATCGTGCTTTACCTTTCAGCTTTCCCAGAATACACTGTACTTCTGTTCAGCAAGATTTTCAAGCTGTGGCCTGTTTCCTGAAATGTGTCAGTTAAAAATGTTAAAGCATCCCTGAACATCTTCTAGGAAAGACAGAGCTAGAATGAGACTACAAAAGACTGGCATTAGACACAAATGCCTACTGGTCAGCACGGAGCATCGCACAGTCCCAGGTTGGGAGGAGTTGGAAACACATTATCTTCTTAATGGTAAAGACCAGAAGAAGGCCACTTTAGCTCATTAGTTACATCCAAATCGGACAAGTTGCCTTTTTAAGATGAACAGCCTATGAACAGTTTAAAAATCCTGATCCTTTGGGAGTTCCTGAGTACTAATGGGTGTAAGGGCACCAGTGGCCACTAAAGAGCAAGCATTCGAAATAGATGCATGCATTCTCATCTTAAGGGTTTGTGGCAAGAGATTTAATTTTAGTTCTGTGAATGAGACACAGGCTGGTTTATGTGAGCATGGCAGCAGAAATAAATCTTTAAAAAGTGAAGTGACTATTACTTTTATTTTAGGCAGAGTGGTGGCTCTGAGGCTAGGGATCTGCACTGGCAATCGGAAGGTTGCCAGTTCAAATCCCATAAATGCCAAAAGAGACTCTGCTCTGTTAGGCCCTTGAGCAAGGCCTTTAACCTGCAATTGCTGAGCGCTTTGCGTAGTGAGAAAAGCGCTATACAAATGCAAAGAATTATCCATCCATCCATTATTCAACCCGCTATATCCTAACTATAGGGTCATGGGGGTCTGCTGGAGCCAATCCCAGCCAACATAGGGCGCAAGGCAGGAAACAAACCCTGGGCAGGGTGGGCACACACACACTAGGGACAAATTAGGACCGCCAATGCACCTAACCTGCATGTCTTTGGACTGTGGGAGGAAACCTACGCAGACACGGGGAGAACATGCAAACTTCACGCAGGGAGGACCCGGGAAGCGAACCCAAGTCTCCTAACTGTGACGCAGCAACGCTACCAACTGCGCCACTGTGCCGCTGCAAAGAATTGTTATTATTATTTTTATTAAATATTACAAATTTGTCCTGTGCAGCCCTTTAAGCCAAGCTAAAGTAATAGATATAGCAAGTGGGCGGGAGGTTAACAAAATGAAGAGCTGCTCCTGATCTGGAAATGAGTCACCTCAAGCTTGTGTGGTGAGAAGACGCAAAAGCTAACTGATGTGAGGAAGAGACCAGAGTCTTAAGAGAGAAGGAGAGCATGAGAGAGAGATGAAGAAAAGAGAGGTATTCATCAGACAAGCAAGCGGCAAGCCTTTTCATTTGCACTTGGTGTTCTTGCTGCCCTTTTCTCTCCTTTGTGGTTTACTTGTAATAGAGACAAACATTTTGATATTCTGGCGAGTTTGGAATTATTCTCAGTGGAAAGGAATGCTTGTTGGGATAGGCTCCAGCAATCCAGCAACCCTGTGCAGGATCACTGGGTTTGTAAAGTGGATAAATGGATGGAAGGAAAGTGATGTCACAAGTTGTCCCACTCCTGTTATATTGTCCTTACAATTCCTGCAGCATCAGACTGACTCTAGCGTTGAATCGGCACTGGCAGTTTTTCTATTGAGGCAATTATATAAACATAAGGAAAGCATTATGGTGTAGAAGCTAAGTCATAAGGATTTAAACAATACATTTTCCAGCTCAATCCCCACTTCTTACTTACTGTGTGACGCAGAGCAATTCACTAATACTACCTGTACTGCTATTGTCCAAAATGAATAAACAATCAAGCAGCTGTTCTGGGTGGGACATTGTAAAGTACAAACACACAAGATGGCCGTCAGCCTTACAGCATATCACTAGGATGACAAGTATATGCTTATGGTTGCATTAGTAAGTAAAGGTTTTTTGAATCAATGAATCTGTGAAAGCACTCTGAGCCAGTTTTCAGTGAATAGTGCAATATCCGAATGCACTGATTTGTGGGATGGGGTTAGAAGTCAAGCAAAATGACCCCTTTTACTGGCTAACTGAAAAGATTACAATATGCAAGCTTTCGAGGCAACTCAGGCCCCTTCTTCAGGCGAGATGTAATGGGGTGGGGTTGAAACGATTAATTTGCCATCTTGCCAACTTTATTAATATACTAGCTGAAGTAACCCGTGTTCCCCGAGTATATTTGTAGAAAGGGCTAAGGAAATGAAGCAAAGGTTTGTTTTGTTTTTTTAAATGATGACCAAGTTGTTATTGCTAGCTGTCCCTTTATCAAAGTCTCCGTCTGGTGTTGTGAGTTGAGAATTTGTTCTTTTTGGGTCCATATTAATTCTAGAATTGCAGTAACCACTTGCTGCATTATATCCATGAACACTCATGTCTGACTCGTCCTGTTTGTTCAAGGTGGACAGTTTGTAGTGCTTAAATTATGAAGAAAATCCTACAAAGCAGAAGTTAAACAACAAGCCTTTGAGTATACTTTGTGATACCCTTCTATTCTCAATCAATCCTCACCCAACACCCCTGCACAAAAACACACAATATTCCTTTTTTTATTACAGTAGACAGAAGCAGCATGCAGTATTGTTTCGGGAGATAAATGAATACAGTAAGTGTGACTTCTTGAGCACGGAAATGTGAGTTGTGAGAAATGTATAAACTACGTACACATCAAGGGACTACATGGACTTCAGAGAACGGATAGATGGGTTTGTTCGAAAAGCAAGGTTCCGACTTCAGAGTATCTCAAATGCCAGCCAAGTTTGTGTAGCATAAGGAACATCTGTAAGCCACTGCATTCAAGTGCTTGACTTCAAAGTTTTGTGTGTGACCATCAGGGTTTTGGCCATTAGTCATGCACACAAAGACTCAGTGTAACTGTGCCAGCTGAAGGGTTATATGGTTGTGACATTTGCAACAGATCAAGACTCCAGTAGCAGCATTAGGAAACTGTTTCAGTCTGTTATTGTGTCATATGGAGAGGCATTGAGAAAAGAGTGGCAGTCTTCCAAGAGGGATGCAGTGACGCCATGGCAAACAACTTGTGATAGATAGACACAGAGAGTGAGAGAGAGTCTCTGAAGATGTTGTAGAGACACCACAAAGAGGGAGGATGCCAAATGAAATGACAAGGGTCTGGCTACAAACCTCCAATGATAGATTTCTGAGCAGCTTCTCCAGCCATTGAACCATGTGACCTAATTCAGTTGCCTATGGCTGGAGGTGTAAAATGGAGGGTCATAGGACGCGAGGAGAGGAGAGGAGGAGAGGTTAGGAGCAGGTGCTGATACAGCACATTGCCACACTCACCACATGACAAACCAACTCAGGACCCCAGGTCAGGACCCAAGTACAGCCATGCAACAAGGCTATCTTGAAAATGCATGGCTCCAGAAGTAAAACATTGCTTTAGAGGACAAACGTATTTGTGCATGTTGTGGAAGCTGGCCCGGAGTCAGACAGGCAGACAAGTTCATGTCACCCACAACACGTTTATTATACAATATTTACAAGGAAAAGTGCCAAATACAACCCCAAAGTCCCTAAAAGTCCTGTCCACAACACAGTGCCTCTTTCCTTCTTCAGGCCACCTCCTGCCTTCTCCAGAGACCTCGTCCACTACACTCCCGACTCCAGCCCTTCAACGAAGGGAGGCGGCCCCTTTTATAAGCCCCCGGATGTGCTCCAGGCGTGTTCCAGCAACCTCCCACCGACACACCCCAGTGTGGCGGAAGTGCTGCCTGCGTACCCAGAAGGACTCTGGGTGTCCCCATTCTTCTTACCCCCGGCCCTTCCGGGTGTGGCGGAAGTGCCGAGGTCCAGGGCTCCAAAGGCACGGGGACACCCCCTGGTGGTGACTGCGGACCCCTACAGGGTTGAGCGTCTAAGCTCCGTACCCATAGCGCCCAAAGGAACCAGGGCAGTCACCCCCACATGGTCTGGGGAAGACGTAAGCCCTCCTCCGGTCTTCCTAGGTGTCCCGGCCGGGTTGCCACCCCAGCCATCTCCGACAATGTAAAGACAGATATGGATGCCAAGTACAGTAGCTGAATTTCACTACTAAAATCTAATTTTCTAAATTAAAGAATATACAACTTCAATAACAAAAGATAGGGTACTACTTTAACATTTGGACTGCAGTGGAATCCTCCTTAAAAGAAGTTATTTTGCGTGATGTCCTGTCATGTTAAATATACTGTAACGAATGTTGAGTTTAAATGACCGAGCCTCACATTAATAACAGTTAAACCCAACAATGCTTTATCTTTTTACCTTTTTCTCTATTTTTCTCTATTTCACTGATCACTTCTACCACTTTCTTTTATATTGTTTCTTTGTATCCGTATACTGCTGCTGGATTATGTGAATTTCCCCTTGGGATTAATAAAGTATCTATCTATCTATCTATCTATCTATCTATCTATCTATCTATCTATCTATGCCAAATCATCAGTCTGTATCCCGGGAAGCCCAATGTCACTTTTCCACTGACCACAGGAAGCTCCTCATAAAATAACAAATACATATTTGGCACTGGATGTGGGTACTGTTCCGCTGTCCCTGGTCATGTAACATAACTAGGATCTCTGATCATCCTTCCACTTGTTGTGCTCTCTCCATTTTGATCACCCAAAAAGCATCCTAATTCTTTGTATGGGAGTGCTGTTTTTTCTTTCCTCTGAGCAACTCTACTTACATTTTTGAATCTTGCTGTTACTGAGGAATGTAATGCAGGCATTCTGTAGACAAAGGTTTGAAATGTGCCACTGTGGTCTGTGAGGTTTATTTCATAGTACATTATTTTACTCAGCTCAGGGTACCTAAGGTCATGAATTGGAACAGCTGAAAAGATCTAAACTGTGCAAATCAGATGACAGGGAGAAAACATGACTGCCATGTAAGCAACCTGACAAGGTGATAGGAGGAGACAAGTGGAGGAGACAACTTGGACAGGCTATTAAAAAAGAGTAGGTGTATCCTGTGATCTGATGGTCAGCTTACGGTCAACAGTTACTGTGTGCTATTTCCATTTAACTTATGCCAGCAACAGATTGTAGCCAATGTTTGGCCAGTGCATTCTCTTATTTTGGAACCAAAGACGTGAGAAAAGTATAAAGATCTGGTAACTTGCTGAACATTAGAGCTCACCTACAGATACGTGAAAAGCATCGCTCCTGTCTGTACCTAGGAATATGTTGACTGCAGGAACCCTACAACTGCATGCTTCACCAGGAGTTTTCCTTCGAAATTATATTTTTGTGAGTGTTCAGCCAATATTAAAAACAGCTAAGTGTATCCTTTCTTTAGTGTTATTGTTCGTTTCCTCATCTTACAATTACCGCTGTACCAATGGGGAAGGATATCATATTCTATTTTATAATATACTAGGGGGCTCCACCCCCTGCTCACTTCGCTCGGCCACCCCTGTGTTTGGTTTACTGGATATACAATACAATACAATTTATTTTTTATATAGCCCAAAATCACACAAGAAATGCCACAATGGGCTTTAACAGGCCCTGCCTCCTGACAGCACCCCAGCCTTGACCCTCTAAGAAGAGCAGAAAAAACTCCCAAAAAACAACCCTTGTAGGGAAAAAAATCAAAGAAACCTTGGGAAAGGCACTTCAAAGAGAGACCCCTTTCCAGGTAGGTTGGGCGTGCAGTGGGTGTCAAAAAGAAGGGGGTCAATACAATACAGTACAATACATAGAACAGAATAAATACAGTATAAAAATTCTAGAAGTACGGAGTAGAATTTCACATTAAATGATATCACATAATATGATTTGGATTTGTTTTAAGTCCTGGAGACCTCATTCATC
Source organism: Polypterus senegalus (assembly GCF_016835505.1). Classification (NCBI taxonomy): domain Eukaryota; kingdom Metazoa; phylum Chordata; class Cladistia; order Polypteriformes; family Polypteridae; genus Polypterus; species Polypterus senegalus. Next base: position 79,144,687 of record NC_053161.1, read on the forward strand.
AAGCTGCCTCCCCCATTTTGCCATTCCACATCTGAAACAGCGCTAATACAATGAAAGGACCCCTCTTTCCCACGATTCCTGAGATCCTCCATCAGGGATGACTTTACCTTAGGCAGGTAATATACAATTTAATTTATTTTGGGAATTGTTACATATGCATTATTTTCACTTTAAAAACTTTTGTAAAAACAATACTTGTCCTTTATTTCTAGCCCCGTGCGTGGTTACATCTCTTTCTTGCCAGACGTATAACGCTGCTCGCATTGTGAAGGGGGGGGCGACTGAATGCACGCTAAGGATATGCTGTCGCATCGTCTGCTGTCTTCCTGCTGCTGGCGAGCTGCACGTTTTGCTTGTCGCATGTCATTGTTTTAAGAGCTGGGAGCACATGATGCTTGTCTGACAGATGCAATCCAACAAGGTTAGATGTCTGTGGACTTGTTTTAAATGATGGCTCACTGCCTGGTCTCGCGTGACGCTCTAAAAACAATTCTTGTCCTTTATTTATGGGCCCGGGCGTGCTTAAATTCTTTCTTGCAGGACGTATAACACTACTTGCGTTGTGGGGGCTGCTGTCGTGCTGCCCTTCGATCTTTTCAAAGCCTTTACAGCCGCTGTCCTTTTTGCTACTTTGTGTCTCTTCTACTCTCGTTGTGATCACTTCTCCGTCATCATAAATATACACCTGACGACTTGTGTTTTCTTTGAAATTAAACTTGTTGTTGCTTTAACTGTTGCGGGTCCACAGATTCTCATAGTGTATATTCCATTACTGTGTAAATCTACGTTTTGTGCATTGAATGATGTGCACTGAGTCACCTGTATCTGTGTATGCTGCTTCCCTTTACACTACTATTTTTTGGGGTTTTTTTGCCCATTCTCTTTCGTCTTGCGGTTCTTTTATTTGTCTTTCGTGATCTTAACGTGAAGATCATATATCGTCTACTAGTCATTCATTTCACAGGATTTTTTTTTATAATAGAGAGATATGTAGACCTTTGGTTTAGTAAAAATTGTAATCTCTAATGAACATATTACCAGGGAATATACACACCTTCCCAAGACTTCTCTTATGTAGCTCTCCATGTACCTCTTTGACAGGTCAAGAACCATAGACTGCCCTTCTTCAGGATAATCACTGGCTGCCACAATACTATAATACTTCCATGAAACAATGTCACAAAATAAATACCTCAAAATACACTTACGTTAAAGAAACTGTGAATATTTCTGTAAGTTAATGCCAGAGTCTGGCTACGAAAATATGAAGTCACCAAATTTAACAAGGCAAGTTTTAAACTGTAGCACTCAGAAATAGTATTTAATAACATTTAGATAGTAGTTATTTAAATGCATATTCAATTGAACTAATTTTAAGGAGATTTCTGCTATGGTACAGTATGGTTTTTGTTATACTGTATAGTTACAGTAAAGTATATTTTGTTATTGATATCATGTGCTCAGTAAGTTATAATAGACTTTTTTAGTGAAATACATGTATTTATTTATGCTCAGCATCCTTATTGTCTCTACATGCACACATCTCCCTGTGCCAAGACTGTCCACTGCTCAGAATGATGTCAGAGGGTCCTGTGACTGGAGCAGCCACAGAGTGGTCTGCCACTGGAGATCTTTAGCCAGACTCTATTGAATGCAATGGATGATTTATTGTTAAAGGATAGTCACAGAACAGGTCTAAAGTGCTTCATGGGATCTGAAATTTAAAGTAACGCTCAAGCTGATCATTTAGGTTAATTGGTGTATCAAACTTAGCACAGTATGGAGGTCTGTCTGTGCACTAAACTGTTGCCCTGTCCAGTGTAGGTTCCTATAATGTGCCTGATGTTGCTTTAATAGGCCCTGCCAAACCAACCCTGAACAGTATTAAGGAGGCTCAACAATTAATGGATGGATGGACAGAGTTTATCTTGTGCCTTCACTAAGAAGCAAACAGTTAATTGCAGTACTGGAGTTGCATATTTATTGTTCATCATTTGTGAAACAGCCTAAGCTTCAGAAGGATCTACATAACTCTGTTTTATTTACACCCTAATTGTTCAAATCTGAAATAGAGCATTGGCCCATTTATTTGCTTTTTGGCCACATTGATATTGCCATCAAGTAAATACTAGATGTTCTGAACCAGAAGCAAAAAACATTTCTTAAAGATTTTTCTATGTAATATGTGCTGCTGCTCCCTAGAAGTGGCTTCAGAAAATGAATTATGGATGGATGGCCTCATCATGATTGATCTCTAAGATTGTTTCCTTATTAAAATCACTTTGCATATCTATGTGAGATCCAGAATTATTTTCAGTTGAGATTCCTTCTACATAACAAATAAGCACCTGCTCAGTTAATTGTTGATTCCAAATGGGCTCAATATGAGTCACTGTTGGTACATTTGCAAGATGTGTTGGCCTGATGCCTCCTCCAAAGTTGATTTCTGACTTTCACCTAAAGTTGGCAGGATAGGCCCTGGGACCCATCAACCTAAACTGGTGGAAATTCTAATGAGGGAGAATAGATGCAGTATTGGGGTCCAGATCAGAACCCCATTAGATAGTGAGGTTCCGAATGAAAGACAAACAAAACAGAAGAGCATGAGGGCTTACATGGGTCTTGGCCTGGTTTGAGTACTTCTAGGGACGTAGTTCCATCACGCTTGGATGCTGGTTCAGTACTGAATGCTGACTTCTGGACCATATTGGTTCTAAAGAGTGGCAGGAATGGAATGGGAGGGACTTATGGTGGGACAGTGGAAGTGACGTCAATGTTCATACTGGTTTTCTTCCTCTGTTCTAAGTGTGAAAAGGGAAGGACTGTTCTACTTCCCATCATTTGTCCCCATGCAGAGCCACCAAGATGCTTCCGGGGCATGCGTGTCTGATACTGGACAGAGCGGGAACAAATAATTGATGAAAATATTCACTCCATAATCATAAATGTTATGAAGTTTGCCCAATTTGGTTCAGCTTTCATATATTGCAGTTTTCAGTCAGAGATGAGATATTTAGACAATACTTCATGTTTGTTTTCTTTCCTAGATGCTGTTGTTAAAAATAAAGAAGACAAGATTGTAACTTTTTCAAAAACTTCAGGTGAGTCTATTTAATCCTTACCTTGGGGACATTTTAAAGTAATTACTACAGGCATATACATAAAATATGTGTTACATAGGCTGTTCAATCGATTTAGGGGGTTCATTCATTCATTTATTTATTCATTTAATCGTCTTCCATAACAGCTTATTGCACTACAGGATTCTGAAAGCAATGGGAGCATGGCCATGGAAGGAACTCCATGTCATTGTAGGGTCCAATCACTAACCTGTCTGTTTAGAATCAGCTTTGAGAAGGAGGAGACCAATTTAAAATTTAAAAATAAAAGGAAAGAAAAGCACAGAAACTGAGCCGAAGCTACATCACCCCTGCACCTCCGAGGGAGTCCATTAATAAGTCGTAAAAAGCTAACGTTTAATCGTGAACAAGAGTAACATTTTGAAATAAGACGCTGCAATTCTGAGAAAAAAAAAAATCTAGGCTAGAATGTCAGCTGGATTCCTTGGTCAGTACTATTGAGCAAGATTTTGAATTTTTTTCTTATGGCTGACGTGCCAGACCACAAAACCAGCAAACATCAGGCTCCGATTCTTGTTATTAACCATTTACATTTTTACTTTTTACGGGATGACCTTCTGTCGTACCCCAGCCGTGCGCACAGATTTTTTAAGAATTCCGTTAATCTCACCTTGGGGGGTCATCATGGTGCATCCCATCTAAATGGGAATTCCATTTACTTGTTTTTTTCAGTGCTCCATAGCTCCCTTCCGTCAATCACAATTAGCCATGACCTTATGCTAAGTTAGCCTTTTCTGTATGTAGTATATTCCCCATGACACAACATTCTTAAGAACAGTGACAGCACAACCGTGAATGAACACAAAAGGATAATCACGTTCAGTTTAAGATAATTCAAATATATGATCAATCAAGGATATAAACTGGGAAGAAATGAAAAAAGTACAAAAATGTAGGGAACTACACAAGAGTAGATTATTAAAGTAGGAGGCTATTGAGAGGCACAGCTGATCTGAAATAGAAAAGAGGAAGCAATGCTGGATTTTCAAGTGCAATTTAAACATTACCACAGAGTCTAACAGACAGGCCCAGTATAAACAGTTTCTTTTTATATAATATGGCTCCAGGTCTCTTTTGTCCCAAGCTTGGCACACCCTTACATTTTTCCCTTGGGCACAGCTTTTGCCAACACATACTTGGCTGGCTCTGCATAATAACTGCTCTTAATTCACATTCAGAAGTCCACACGACCCCTGTTTCCTAGCCATTACATGTTGCTTGTCTGTAGCTGCAAGTCTTCATCTTAACAACTTTTCTGTTCCTTCCTACACTGTGGCGGTCTTCAGCTTGTTGATCCTAAATCGTGCACACCCATGTTAAACCTTGTATCCTAACTCCACTTTGTTTTTAACAGTCCCATACCTGCAGATTGACTTCAGGCCAGTTTTTGTATCGGGAGACATTATATAACAAGGCTTTGTGAGAAAAATACTTAGGAATGAAGCTGTGTGGTCCTTTCAAGCCGTTTCTTCTTACCATTGAGAAAGGTCTTTCAGTATTATAAATTGCAATGTTTATATAAGTATATCTTGCTTGATTTTTTTTTTGTTTAAAAATCTTTTGTTGCTTACAAATAACATCTGACTCAGAATCTAGAGAATTGATTTGTATTCTTTTTCTCACCACATTCCTGAAATTTAATTTCCTCTGTAAGAGAAGAGCAATGACCTTTCATAATGATAATGGTGCAGATTCTTGCAGGTCAGCAGTTAGGTCAACTTTATTCAAATGTAACTTATTTTACTGAACTACATACTACAAAGTAGAGGAAATAAAACTTTAACAGCATTAAATGGGATATTTTTAAACTTGTGTTAGTCCAACTTAAAAACCCCCAAGGCTGCTGCAAAATAATTTGCTTCTTTTGTCAGAGCACCTTTTTTTTAATAATGAATATATTGTATCATCTATTGTTAACTTATTATTTGCAATACTTTCTCTCTAGCTGATGGAGACCCACACTTTGTTGTTGACTTCCCATTGAGCAAGATGGCTGTATGCTTTAACATCAATGGTGAGCCAGGCGATGTTATCAGACTGGTATCTGACCACACAACTTCAGGTAAAGCTAACAGATGACTTGTTATAAATTCAGATTATCAAGGATACTAAACACAACATAATTCGCTGTTAGTGATTGGATTTCTTCTGGCAGTGTCACAGGATCATTAAAGGAGTACTCCACCATGTTACTTACCCCATTGTACTTTGTAGTGGCGGCCAAGCTAAAAATCTCGTGTTCATGCAGAATGGAGAGAAAAAAGTTAATGACAAAGCAGCAGACAATAGTAGCTAGTGGACAATGTGAACAAAGTCCATGGAAAAAAAGAAAAAAAAAGTCATGTTATTCATAATCAATTATTCGGTCATATCCACAAAATGTGCCAAACGCATGGTTTTTTTGCAAATGTATTGTTAAATAAATACTTTCGGAGTGATCAGCGTGCATCATAAACAGGAACCCTAAAGTCTTATGGGAGTAACTTTTTGACCTGAAGACATGACTCTTGAGCAATAACTGAGGGGTGGGGGGGGGGAGGAGGCGGGGGTTTAATTCAAAAAGTCAATCCCATCAGGCAGTTTTTCCCATAGATGTCTTTCGCAGTGTTTGCCGTTGTACAACATTACTCACTAATAGCTTCTATCATACGATAAACCTCTTTTTATTCTGCCCATCATTACTAATTATATGAGCTAAGTAACATACTGTATGAAAAAAATTGGGGAGTATTCTTTTAAGGGCTATAAATACAAAAATATGTGGGGTCTGTTGTTCATATACAGACAGGGGCGCCACAGTTAGGTCAAGGGAAAGAAGAATTTCCAAATCCACATTAAACAAATTCACTTTCTTGGTGTTATGGTTCAGACTTGGTAATGAATGATTTTTTAACAAATAAGTGTATAATGCTTGCTTGCAAACTTATACCGCTTTTTTGGTACCTTTCTGGTCTAATGGCCAGTTAGAAGGATAATTCTTTGCTTGGTTTACGAGTTTTTCAGAGGCTGCACTCATTCAATGCAGCTGTCTATTGTTCTGTTTTCCAGCAGCCGTAGCACATGCACTTCAGAACAGCTGAACACCTGAAGCTAAGCATGTTCAGGCCCAGGCAGAAGCTGAATGGAAAAAGCTTGCGTTGCTGCTGGAAGAAGTGTTGGCGAGGCCAGTAGGGGGCTCTGACCCTGTGGTCAGTGTCTGAATCCCTATGCCCCAGTGCAGTGATGGGGACACTGTGGTGTAAAAATAGCATTGTCCTTTGGATGTTGCATAAAACCAAGGTCCTGACTCTTTGTGGTCATAAAATATGCCTGGGCATCCTTTGTACAGAGTAGGGTGTATTCAGATGTCCTGCCAACATCGGCCACCATGGCCTGGTCATTCTGGCCCCATAATCAACCTTCAGCTCAAATTGTCTCTCTCTCTCACTTCTTAAGCACCTGATAGCTAATCGGTGAGCATACTGGCACAAAATGGCTACCGTCGCATCATCCAGGTGGATGCTGCACACTGGTGGGGGTTGAAGTGGCTCCCCACTCTCTATGCAAAGCAAAAGGCTATATACAGAATGTAAAGAATTATTATTATTATTCTTCCACAGTTCATTTGTGAATATATGCACCTTTCAGAGTTTGAAGCTGCAACATTATTTAGCAGGTTACTGTCTCTAGTCTAGGTTCTCTATTAAATTTACAAAAGCTAAAGATTTACCTAAGTCACAGGTTATTAATTTCACCATTTGCTTGCTTATCCCACCGACAAGTTTTCAAACTGCATTAGCCGTGGAAATAAAAGTATAAAGCAGTAATGGCACTTACTGTTTTCTCCAGTTTCCATCCTCATAAGGGACAAAGGAAATGCATTGTAATAAATTCTTCATTGGGAAATGTCCAGTGGCACTGTCAAGAAAGTAGAAGAGCTCTTTGTGTCTTTTTCTATGTCTCTCTTGGTTTATTCACACCTCGTAGCAGTAATCTGTACAGCAGTTAAAAGTCTTTGAGGTGTCACATGGTGATCTTGTCTTGCTAGCATAGAATTCCCCTTCCCTTTTTAGAGTTGCTGAAACGATGCTTCTACGTGTTATCAAGAGAAATGCATTGATTTTATGTGTGATTTCCTCTTCTTGTATAAATTGCTGTCCTTTAGTGAGGCTACACTCAATGTGCCATCCTGGCCCAACTGCATTTTAGGCTGTCTGTTGCTGCTAAGATCCAATATTAGATTACCTTTAGAAGCAGAAAGGTCTCTACAGCCTTTTGTTGCTTCTCACACCCTAGGCGATGGGGATACTGCTACAGAGCAGAAACAGAAACCAGGCTTAGATGATTTTTCTACTGGTTACATGGGTGCACAAAAGCTCATTTTTTTTGTTTCATTTGCTGCACAGGTTTGCCTGTCAAAGTTACCACAGTTGATTTACTTTATGGTCATTTCTCCCTCTGCTATACATGGCCCTGTTTTTTAAAGAATGTAAACTGGGTGCCAAATACTGACATAATAAATGTAATCGTACTGTAGATGTTGGCTATTAAACTGTTTTGGGGACCCCAAAGGAGCAAAATGTTGAATACAGTAATCCCTCCTCGATCGCGGGGGTTGCGTTCCAGACCCCCGCGATAGATGAAAATCCGCGAAGTAGAAACCATATGTTTGTATGGTTATTTTTATATATTTTAAGCCCTTATAAACTCTCCCACCATTTTAACATTATTAGAGCCCTCTAGACATGAAATAACACCCTTTAGTCAAAAGTTTAAACTGTGCTCCATTACAAGACAGAGATGACAGTTCTTTCTCACAATTAAAAGAATGCAAACATATCTTCTCTTCAAAGGAGCGCGTCAGGAGCAGAGAATGTCAGAGAGAGCGCTCGCAAAGAAAAGCAAACAATCAAAAAATCAATACATGCTTTTAAGTATACAGAAGCACCGCGATAAAGCGGCATTTTGTAGAGGAGCGTCAGTGTCCTCTGTGCAAACAGCCCCTCTGCTCACATCCCCTCCGTCAGGCAGAGAGAGTGAGAGAGACAGAGAGAAGCAAACAAGCTCCGCGCGGGAAGCATATCTTATAGCATTGAGGAGTTTTAGTTAATATGCAATACATGCTCTGATTGGGTAGCTTCTAAGCCATCCGCCAATAGCGTCCCTTGTATGAAATCAACTGGGCAATCAAACTGAGGAAGTGTGTAGCATAAATTAAAAGACCCATTGTCCGCAGAAAGCGGCGAACCAGCGAAAAATCTGTGATATATATTTAGATGTGCTTACATTTAAAATCCGCAATAGAGTGAAGCCGCGAAAGTCGAAGCGCGATATAGCGAGGGATCACTGTATAGAAGTGCTGATTAGGTGGTATTGTGAAGAATAAACATCCCGGAACCGGAAGTGACGTCATCAGAGGTGCCGGAAATGGACGTTTCGTCATCGGAGGTGCCAGAACCATGCAGGATTTCCCGAGAACGGTCTGCAAGGGATTGAGAAAGACAGTTAGTGCACCTCGCCACCCCTTGGTCTGGCGTGGAATTACTATTACTCAGGCCCTTTAGCTGTCTCCTACTCGCACGTGTGTGACAATAAATAAAACCCAATGTCTGTCCGCTTTTCACGAAAGAACTGCTTAATAGATTTAGATCGTTTTTTTTTTTCTGTACTTTACTTGAAGAGTCCAGATGATTTTTTAACTTCTCTCATTGCACTAAGTATCACAGTTTGCTTGCAGTACCTATTTATTTGCACGAATCTGAGAGACACACAGCGGGCCGAGGGGAGGAGTGACGGGGCCGTCCTCACTCATGCACCAGCCTCAGGGCATACTTTACCTCCGCTTAGTTAGCAAACGAGAGAACTACTTAACAGATTTAGATCGGGTTTTTTTCTATAAGTTGCTTGACCGTCCCAGTTGATTTTGCGACTTCTCTCATTGCGCTATGCATCATATTTGCTTGCAGTAGCGAGGAGTAGGAAGCCAGACAGGGCCCTCCTCATTGTCCTGTTTCACTTCTACGTGGGTGGACAATTAGCATTATATAAGAGGAAGGATTAAATAAGATGATTGAAGATTTGTATGCTGCTTTGGGGGATGATGAAGGCAGGATGCGAATCACAGATGAGAGGGGAATGTGTACAGTCTCACTAATGGAGATAAAGAAGAGTTCAAGGCAAATTACATTTGTGAAGGTGATTAGTTGGGGTGAGGAGAAAAAGGTTAAAGTGGTTTGGGCATATACATAGTAAAAGGCCAAGAGTGACTGGGCAAAGTGGTGTGCTGTGATGTACATTGAGGTATTGAGGCCAAGAGAGTGCTGTAAGAAGACGGACATGGACAAGTCATAATGTGATCCATTAGGCTGCTGTACCTAATGATGTGCCTGTGAGTTATCGGAGTACCTCTATACTGTTTATAATGGCAACAGCGTGTTATTCAGAAATGGTACTGTGATGGCTTCCTTCTCATTTTAAGTGCGGTGTTTCTTAAAACATAACCTACTTGGAAAGGAGTGGCTTCTCCGACTGAAATGGTAGAGCAAAAATTCACATTATTGGTCATAGGCATGTAAGTGGGAAAAGGGCCCAGTGGACATGTAACTCTTATAGTTACTAATGTGGACAGTATGCTCATTGAGATCATCTAAGGAAGTTTAAACAGTGCATCCAAACTGTAAAAGTGAATAAAGTGAGGTTATTGTTTAGCAATTTGTGAAAGCTTTACTGTTCAAATAGTGGGGTCATTTTCACTTTTAAAGTTTACAAAAGTAATATGACCTCTAAACAGCTGTCACCAAAAACCTCCAAGCAAGCCTACAGACTCATACCAAGCAATCTTTCATTACAGGTAGCAGTTGCCAGCTACCTATCAGTATTTTAATATCTGCTTCTCAATCGGACAAGTATAAATGTCATCCAGTAACACAGGAAATATCAGCTTATTGTATACAATTTCATACTGTCTAAGACGAAGAAAGAATTGTGACCGGCTTAGATTGTTTACATTCTGAGTTATGACTCCACAAAACCAAGGCGTACATCTAGAAGCTTGAAAGCAATTTTAATTAGGGGCCATGAAGTTTGAAAATGTGAAGCAGTAATACGGTATAGTGAAAAATAAATACAAAACTCACAAAGTTTTGGGGTACCAGCCAGAAATCAAGACCCTGCAATCTCTGCTTCCATATACAGTAGTCATTGTACTGGTAGGATGAACTTTTAATCCTATTAATGGGTAATGGTTGTTTTCCATGCACTATCCTTAATATCTTCAAGTCCAGGGCTTCTCAGACTCGGTCCTCGGGGCCCACTGTGGCTGCAGGTTTTTGTTCCAACCAGATTCCTAATCAGTGAAAACACCTGATAACACTGATCTCATTTAATTAGCTGGTATTATTTTTCTTTTATTCTACATTCAGAGAAGCACAGCAGCATGATTTTTACATTTATAAGATACTTAGAAATATTTCTGGTTTTGCTATGGATTTAAATGCTTAACTCTCTTTTTATTATATTTTGCCCTTTCTCTGTGCAGTTTGCTCCCTTCATTGAATCTTAATAATGACAATTAAAAACAAGCAGAGCAGAAACCCAAGCAAACAACACTCAATCGTGAAAGGCTGCAACTACTTTAGTGTCAGCCCCACAAAGTAGTAAATAACGGATTCATTAAACAATTAGAACACCTACAAAAGTAGAATGACAATCAAGATGAAAATATTATTAAAAAGAAAAAAATACATATAACTGCTTAGTACAATTTAATACTTTTTTTTTTTTTTTACCAAACTTAGTTTTCTAATTTGTATATTGTTCCCAAAACAGGGAATCTGGGAAACAACAGTTCACTTAATTAGCCCTGGAGTCCAATTAAAAACAGAGGCCGGTTGGAACAAAAACCTGCAGCCACAGGGGTCCCCCAGGACCGAGTTTGAGAACCCCTGCACTAGTCAGACAGACAGACAGACAGACAGACTTATATGTACTTCCACACACATAAACAACATGGAGGAAGGACACGATTTAGCAACAGCGTGTAGGATTAGAGGCCATAAAACTTGGCTGAAATAAAATAAAATTACTTAAAGCAATACAGAAAACAATATTTTAAATTGCAAACTATAGATGTCTAGTTTTGAATTGGTGTATCATATGCCTATACACCAGGATCTTTTTTTTTTTTTACTTTGGAATTGTAATATTAATATTGTATGGTTTTCCAGCTAAACAAAGTGCAAATCGCGGCACGGTGGCGCAGTGGTAGCGCTGCTGCCTCGCACTTAGGAGACCCGGGTTTGCTTCCCAGGTCCTCCCTGCGTGGAGTTTGCATGTTCTCCCCGTGTCTGCGTGGGTTTCCTCCCACAATCCAAAGACATGCAGGTTAGGTGGATTGGCGATTCTAAATTGGCCCTAGTGTGTGCTTGGTGTGTGGGTGTGTTTGTGTGTGTCCTGCGGTGGGTTGGCACCCTGCCCAGGATTGGTTCCTGCCTTGTGCCCTGTGTTGGCTGGGATTGGCTCCAGCAGACCCCCGTGACCCTGTATTCGGATTCAGCGGGTTAGAAAATGGATGGATGGATGGACAAAGTGCAAATCAGTTGCATATTAAATGCTAGTATGTGAAATAATATAGAAGATAGTTTTATTTAAAATGTTCAATGAAAGCAACCAACGTCTTCTTAAATTCCTCATCAACACCCTGTATGATTTGTGTGCTCTAATCAAATTGCTCTCCTCAGTAGCTCCATGGTGTTCTACAAAGGAAGTTGGAGGGTGACAGGCAGACAAAAGCCACTGCTCATGGAAGTGAAAATCATTAGGTGGGTTACATGAATTCACAAACAGGATTGCAGGTTACCCACTTGTAACTTACTGAAGCAGAGCTGGAAGTCTCCTGAGTTCTCCACACAGTATTGTCAGGACTCTTCTTTAGTAACTAAGGAGTTAGTATGACAACAACAAAATACCCAGCTTATTAGTAAGGTGTTTGAATTATAAATAAAAACTTGCCCTAACAAGCAGTGACATTTCAAAGATGAGTTACGTGAAGAAAAATAAAGACGAATGACCGAAGATAGGAAAAGATGGCTAATAAATGAGACAGTCTTACAAATATTTGATATTAGTGTTCTTCCAGTTTTGAAGTGTAAAGTCAGCATAGAAATGTATTTATTCAGGTATGTGATCCAGGCAGTTGTTGTACAGCAGGTACACATTTGAGCTGCTCTGATTCTGCTTGAATTTCCCAGGGTGCCTATGGTACCCCCCACAGAGCCCACCAGACATCCTTTTCATTGGGCTGGTAAATCTAAGTTGTCCAAGTGTAAGTGAGAGTTGGTGGGAGTTGCAATGCTCTCTGAGGCTGCCTGCCCACTTAGAGATTTATTAATGTAAGAATAATTTAACCTTTTTTTATTATTTTTTTTTTTTTAGGAATCACAGTCAATGGAAAATTAATTGGAGCGCCTGCACCAGTTAATAGTCATAAGAAGCAGCGGACCTATTTTAGCACAATAACAATCATGGTGAATAAGCCCAAGCGGTCTTACATTGAAATCACTCCTCAAAAAGTTATCTTGGATGGCAAAGACCGAGTCATTCTTCGATGCGATAAGACCGTCACGGTGGACAGTGGTGACTTGTCCGTGTCAGTGGTAGAGAAGTCCAATGTAACAGTGACAATATGGGGAACCGTCTCTTTTGTAATCCTTATTCATCAGTATAAAAACCCAGCCTTTTACCAGAGAGACCACCTTGGCTTTTACATATCAAACAGCAAGGGCTTGTCCAACAATTCGCATGGACTACTAGGTATGTTTTTTTTTTTTTTACCTACTACATATTTTATTTTGTTGTTATTATGTATTTTAACTTTCTCCTCATCATAGCAATTGATTTAATGGTGTCAAACTGTTTCAGTATGAGTGTGTATGTCTTCACGGTCGTTAATATAATCACTGTTTCATACTACATATGTCATGTGAAGTTCACCATAGTAATGACTGGATACTTTGTCACCGCTGCTAAAAGTGAATTCATTATTTGATGAAGTCTTTGCTTAATCTGCTTCAGTCTCTGTTATACAAGTACAGAGAGCAGAGTTATATTTGGCTAGTACAGAGATTTTATTACTGTCGTCTATTCATACTAAAGGGTGGCATAGTGGTTATGGCTACTGCCTCAGAGCTACAAGAAGATAGATTTGAATCCTCAGGATTCCACCTATGTAGGTACCCTTGGTACTCCCATATCCTTAAGATCTGACAGTAAAGATGATTTCTATCCAACTCTAAATTGGCCGAGTGCACATAGGAGCGTCTGGAGATCAACTGGTGTCGTGTCCACCATTGGTCCCTGCATTGCAATCAATGCTGTTGAGACAGAGTTCAGCTGCACTTACCCCTTCATAGAGAGCAGGGGGGCAGCAAAGGCAGTCTTGGTGCGGGTGCGCCATTGTGGCAGCAGGTTTTTCTTCTAATAAAGTTTCTTAATGAGAAATCCACTAGTGCTATTGAAGAACTTCCTAATGAAAACTTCATTTTAATTATCTCTCTTGTTAAGATTCTTCATCTTTAATTGCTTAATTTAGTCACAAACTGCTGCATTCACTGTTTTTAATTGCTCCATAATTGCAATAAGATGCATATGACCAGGAACCAGCAGTTCTGGATCAAACTTGTTTCCATTCACATCTGAGTGTATTCAGCATGAACTATCTGGTTTAATGAAATATTTGGAAGTAAACCGTAGAGAAGAAGGTGAAAGACCAAAAATTACTAATCTGCTTCAAGCTAAAATAAAAAAATGACTAACATGGCAGAATGAAAACACCAACAAGCCATAAAATTAAATAAGATCTGTTACCGGCAAGGGAGATTTCTAATTTAAGTCATCAGGTTGGAACTAAAACCTGCAGCCACTATGGCCCTCTAGGATTGACTTTTCAGACCCCTGATACAGATGGACAAGGAGATTATATTTACATGAAAGCACACAAATTGTCACAGATATGGAGCGATATTACTCATGTAGGCGGAATGAAAGAAGAGCGGTCTGTAAGGCAACAGGCATAACCAGCTTTGTAATTACAACTGCAAACAACAGAATGCAGATGGTCACAACACACATCCCTAATTTTGAATGTCATTCTTGTACTTTGGCCTTTTACCAACAAACAAACCAGACAGCACGGTGATTCAAGTGGTTAGCTTTGCTTCCTAACAGCTGCTGGAGACCGGATGCAAATCTTGAACCAGTCATAGTCTGCATCGAGTTTGAATGTGCCAGTGTATTTTTTTTTTTTGGATTTTCCTTTTAGATTATTTGAGGACTGTGAACCACTGAGTGCGTGAGTAAAGAAATGTGCTTTGTGATGGACTGGCACCTCAGGCACAGCTGGTTCCAACCTTGTGCCCAGTGCTGTCAAGATGAGCTCCAACTTCTGGCACTGATAATACTTGACCAAGCAGTGGGGTTTTCAGTCTAAGTCTCTGGAAGCAGCCCTGTTGAAAGTTATCTAAAGATGTTTAACTGAAGGTGGTGAAGCTTAATGTACTGCCATTATGTGTAAAAGGTGTTGGTGTTTTCCCCATGTGTACCCTTAACTGAGAAGTGATATCAAGTTAGGTTGCTTACCTACCCATTGTTGCTTTTTGCTGAATTGCCATCATCACAAATGTCTGGTTATGTCCTGAACGAGCTGGGATGCTGCTGGTACTATTGAAACAAAAACAGCCTCACGTTTCGTCACTATATAGTATTGTCCAGTGCCTTGTTGGCTTATTTACTAGATAGATAGATAGATAGATAGATAGATAGATAGATAGATAGATAGATAGATAGATAGATAGATAGATAGATACTTTATTAATCCCAAGGGGAAATTCACATACTCCAGCAGCAGCATACTGATAAAGAACAATATTAAATTAAAGAATGATAAAAATGAAGGGGTACTCCGGTTTCCCCCCACAGTACAAAGACATGCAGGTTAGGTGCATTGACGATCCTAAATTGTCCCTAGTGTGTGCTTGGTGTGCCCTGCGGTGGGCTTGCGCCCTGCCCAGGGTTTGTTTCCTGCCTTGCGCCCTGTGTTGGCTGAGATTGGCTCCAGCAGACCCCCGTGACCCTGTAGTTAGGATGTAGCGGGTTGGATAATGGATGGATGGATAACAATGAAGGTATAACAGACAGACAATAACTTTGTATAATGTTAATGTTTACAACCCCCCAAACCAAGGGGTGGAATTTAAGAGTCGCATAGTGTGGGGGAGGTCTGATCTCCTCAGTCTGTGAGTGGAGCAGGACAGTGGCAGCAGTCTGTTGCTGAAGCTGCTCCTCTGTCTGGAGATGACACTGTTCAGTGCATGCAGTGGATTCTCCATGATTGACAGGAGTCTGCTCAGCGCCCATCGCTCCACCACAGATGTCAAACTGTCCAGCTCCGTGTCTACAATAGAGCCTGCCTTCCTCACCAGTTTGTTCAGGCGTGAGGTGTCCTTCTTCTTTATGCTGCCTCCCTGGTACACCACCGCGTAGAAGAGGGCACTCACCACAACCGTCTGATAGAACATCTGCAGCATCTTATTGCAGGTGTTGGAGGACACCAGCCTTCTAATACTAAACACACTATTTACTAGGAATCATACAGGACTTAAATATTATCTCCAACAGTGTTTTATTTTAAAATACCTATCTATCCGTTATCAAACCCTCAATTCATTTTAAGTTTGTAAGGGACACAGCCAGTTCTCAAATATGTACAGACAGATCGACAGTCCACGATGGGACATACTTACCTCTGCAGAGCCAGCATTCAGTGCCTATGAACCCAACATGCATGTTTTTGTGATGTGGGTGAAACAATGCCATGCAGGCACATGGAGAACATGCAGAGATTATAATCCATCTGGGCATTGAACCCAGCAATCTGGAGAAGGTGGGGCAGCAGCTCTAATCATTCTGCCAATTTGCTGCCCTCTTTTAGGAAAATATCACCTTATTAAATAAATATTACTTTTCAAATTGTATATTAGCAGAGAAAATAATGATAGGCAATACCAGCTAATCTTCAGAAAATCTAAAGTAGGCATAATAAAGTAAGGAACTGGGTATGTAGGCAAGCCATTGCAGGCTTTTTTGGATGTAGACCAAAGGTAACAATGGCAGTGGTAGTCACCTGGCCTGATACCAACAAAACTGCAAAGATGAAAGCAAACGTTTAAAAGTGGCAGCCAGCTCTCTTTTGCCAGTAAAAGTGATAGCACGTTAGCACAGCTCGAAAATCCAAACGCATTGTCTCATGTCTTCACGGCCAAGGCAAATGGCCAAAATGATTATCAAGTCTGGCTTCTGTGATGTGTTTGTCATTGAACATGTACAGCTAAGATGCCATTCCTTTATTTCCGCTTCAATGCTTTCAGTTTTGATGGAAATAAAATTAAATGACCATTCACTCCAGCATGTTACGTTTTGAACTTTTAGTTTATGATAATCAGCTCTCTACCTGTTAATATCCACAACTTTCAAAATGGAGATTCTGCAGGTCGAAGTCAGCTTGGAAATTCTGTTTCTGTACTTTTAGGCGTTTGGAACAAAATATTTGTCTATAAGCAGTAAAGCAATGAAAAAGCTACACTCCCCCATATCCTTAACAAAAGGTGGTTTGACCTCATCTGATGTTTACTGGAGATAAAATATCATCTTCATTACAGCTGAGACAAGTACATATACAGTACTGTTAAATCACTATGAAAGACACTATACGAGACTGATTGCTGTGATGGTCAAACTAGTTGTATGCCAATAGCATTGTCCCAGTATGGCACAGGCCTCGTGGATTGCTAACCCATACTAAGATGTACCAGGCTGTTTGATTCTTTTTGGTAGCTGCACATGATTGGTCTGCTAAGCAAATCCTGATTACCCATGTGGTCGAATTGAATGAAAGAAACATCCTCTAACAGGACAGGTCAGTAATCGGCAGGAGAAAAGCTGTTCATTGCATCTTTTAATTACTCCACAGCAAAATGCCTTGGAGGGAACATTCTTCAAAAACAGTCTGTTACAGCATGAACAGAATGGTCATAGAAACAAAAAATTCATTTTATAAACTGTTCAATTTACATAGAGTGTCAGTCAAAGCATACATTTTACTTTGGTTAGTTTGTTGGTTCACACCCAAATGATTTCTATACAGTAAAATAAAAGTATATTATATTATATTCTGGTTAATCTTAAACCTTTTGAGATGAGCCACCACCCTTCATAATTGTGTGCATATAACTATTGTCCATTCTCGTTTATAGGACATCTGCTGATTTCTTAGTCATCTCTTAGTCATCCTTCAGTACATTTTGTATACTACATCAACCTTTCTTCTGGTACATTCTTTATTTACTGACCATCTCAGTATTTTTCCTAAACCAATTCTTATATTCCAGTGTACATTTTGTTGTTCACTTGACCTTTATTTGGTTTTCCACATTTATTAAGCCTTTATGCTATTTCTTTAAGATGAATGCTATGTTACCCTAAAATTATTCTTCCACACCCATAAACACAAACATGCAACACAAAGCGCAGTGGGCCGCACAGACGCCTCGCAGCACCTGGATGCCAGTTTTATTTTTAGTATGGGTGTCTGTGTTCTATGGTGTCCTTCCAAAGACAATCTTGTAAATTCTAAACAGATCGTGGGTTACTGAGCCAGTGAACTTGCACCGTTACTGAGTTTTGCTCTGCTATTGGCAAGTTGCTGCCTTGGTAGGTTGTCCCTCCTTGTGAAGCTAACCTGGAAGAGGTGGACATGAGAATTGTTAGCTGGACTCTTTTTAAAGCAGAGCAGGAGGACATTTCCAGCAGGTCATAGTGGAGGAGGCCATGCTTTTGCAATGTTTTCTACTAGCCACAAATCTTTTGTCCAGAAAAACACTAAATCAGAATTATTTTTCGTCTATTCTAGGGCAGTTCATCTACCAGGACGTTAGTGTCAGTGAAGTGCAACTAAGTAAGACCCAGCAAAATGGAACAATTCCCGTCAATGATCTTCCAAGTTTCAGTGCTACCTTGAATCTGAAGGATCGGCGAATACCAGTGATAAAGAAACAGAGGAAGATATACAGCGGGAAGCATCAGGTGGACTGCTGGTTTGTGAAGAACAATGCAGGCAAGCTCATCGACGGAACGTACAAAGACTACGTGGTAGCACACTTGTTTGACACGGGCATGGGGCCAGACGGATCCAATGAAGCCTAATGTCTGATGCATATTACAAAAAGGAAAAAGGATGTCTACTGCCCGAGAAATCTTCAAAGATGCCGAAATGTAACATTTCAGAGCATTACGCTCTCCCTGATTATTTGTTTTATATTTCAATGGTTAGCATAACTTTTAAAGTCCCACAGGCAAACAATAAGATCAAAGTGAAATTTGAAAGGACTTTTGTTTTGTTTTTTTAAATCATACGCTAGTATGTTCACTCATGCTACATTCACATGCTCTGGGAAATACAAGCTTCCCAGTGGAAAAAATTTACAAGGGCAATTCTAAAAGTAAAGGAAATGTATTTTTTTTTAGACAAATATATGTGATACTGACATAACTATTGCATTACACTGGTTTTCAACATACTGTAGTCTCCCTGGTCTTCCACACACTTTGCGGTACATAAAACAAGCTTCTTACTTACATCACAGAAGATGGTTTCTGGTCGGTCCCAAAGCCGAGTGTGCACAGCTTGTTTGACGTCTTCATTATTTATGTCCTCAGCGGTGCCTTTAAAGCCGTACCTCTCGAGTTTGTCGTCTGAATTTGCCGACTTGTGCCTTAAAACTGATTACGCACCTCATTCCAATACATAAACAGAGGCCAAGCCAGAGATGGCATTTGACAGCTGTGCTGTATTTGGGTACAAATATGTGCTTAATGAACTCAGACTGGAAATGCATGTGAAGAGAAGTGACGTTGTAACTGGCAGCTCTGCAAATACAAGTAGAATTAGATCGTGCATTTTAGCAAATTAGGTTTATTTTTGCAAAAGACTTGTTCCTCATTGATCCACATTAACATACTACTCTTTTTTTTAATTCTATAAAAACCTAAATCTGTAGCAGAAATACACCTCGGCCCTGAAGACTAAAAGAAACTCCATGTAGACTGGTGGCGTGTCGTTCTTCTGACATTTGCTCTCACTAGCATTGAGCACCAGAAGCCACGAGACAGCCTGACTGCAGGTGCTTTTCTATTACAGGCATAAAGAAGGTGATATGTGGACATTGACAATATTAAACATAATAATGGTTATCAGAATCCTTACCGCATTCAAAAGGTAATAAACAAAATTACTGGGTGTTTCGTTTTGCTGTTTTTACGCTCTAGTTTTAGTTGCATTTTCTTTCTCCAGTGTTTTCATGCTGCACAGGATGTTTGTTTCTAAAATCTTCTTTTATTCATTCATGTATGTGCCACACGTCAAGTCGTGTTGAACACGGTCATCACCTCAAACTGTAAAATGCCTGCCCATGGGCTGTGGTTCAGTGAACTTGTCATGCCATTTTGAAAAAAAAAAAGCAATTATGGCACAATAATCAAAATGAGTATTTAAAAAAACAAAGCAATCTTCAACTACAGCCCTGTTGTCTGCATGTCCACGTTGGCTGACTGCTGTGTCACATCCAGAGCAGACACCAGGTGAGCCAGCAGAAATAAAACACAGCCCGGCTTAGCCCGAGTCCAGGGAGCCTGCTGAAAGCCTCCATTACTGAAGTTCGCTCGCCCAGAGCAGGAGAGTTTTCAAGGGAGCTGTTATTGTTAAAGGCACATGGCATGCAGTACTGTATTATCATCATCATCTGTTCAGATTATTCTTGTCGTTTTTATATGCCAAATACGTTGCAAAACCATTGTTAGTTTGAGAGGTTATCAATATTGGAAGAGAAATTCAGGGAATCTTTTTGGTAAACATGATTTTAACCTTTTTATAGATGAAGGCAAGCAAGACTAATATTTTGTATTTAAACTGATACTGTTTAACTTTATTGATATTTTTATACCACCAAAGGCAAAATGTTACATTGTAAACGTATGTAAATATTGTTATATGAACTACAATATAAATGCCTTACAATATTTTAAAAACATATTGTTGACTTCTTGAATTTCACTTAAACGCCACAATAAAGAGGAGCCACTGTTAATGCACATTTTTATTTTCTTTGTAATGAAGCAACGATGAAAAAAAAGGCAAATTCTGCAACTTGTTGTTCATCCTCTGGTGCTTTTTTTTTTTTTTTTGAAATTTAAGAAGCGTGTTTATAATTACAGTTCTGTCAAAAGCAAATTAAGTAAAATTATAGGGGAGTTTATTACACTTAAATATGTGGCTGTCTTGTCATGTTTTATTTGCCTGTTTTTTCCCTCCTACAAACGTACTTATCGGTATTCAACATAGGTGAGCGACGTCCCCTCAAGAAAGTGAACGCACTGCTTCTGGGCTCAACTCCAGCTCCTTTGTGATCTCAACTGTGCCATAAAAGGCACAGAAAATGAGTGGCTGGAAACTCAAGATGCAGCAGATAGATGGCATATCAGGCCTGATTTTTCACCCTGTGTAAATACTTTATCAGTGGGGCACTGAGGGTTCTCATGGAGTAAAAATACGAATATTGGCAGTTTCGTTGCAGCCTTAGTCAATTTTTGCAGAGTTTTACTCAGTTAAGCGAGCTGCCCTGTGGGACATTCTGAGACTGCACAGGATCTCCTCAAAGTTGCTGGATATCATGGCCGGCCTGTACACTGGTACTGTGAGTGCTGTGCAGAGTGGAGGTAGGACCTCTGCGTTTTTCTCAGTTGATTCTGGGGTTCGTCAGAGGTGTGTTCTTGCTCCTACTCTGTTCAATGCTTGTATGGGCTGGGTGTCGGGCAGGGTCATGGAGTCCAGCAGCTGTGTGGCATCAGTTGGTGAAGAAAGAGTCACTGATCTCGACTTTGCCAACGAAGCTGAAATCTTTGCGGAATCAATGGAGGCTCAAGAGACTAAGCGAGGAATCTGAGTGTCTGGGCTTACGAGTGTCCTGGATAAAAACCAAGATCCAGGCCTTACATGACCTCTTCGACACATTAATCAGCAGTGTGTCTGTTTGCAGAGAGAGTATTAACCACATCGAGAGGTTTATTTACCTCGGCAGCGACACTCATGTCTCTGGTGACTCTTCCTATAAAGTCAGTAGACGGATTGGGAAAACATGGGGGTGTCATGAGGTCGCTAGAAAGGGGTGTGTGGCATTCATGATATCTTTGCAAAAGGGCGAAGGCCCAAGTCTTCCCATTTTGCTATATGATTGTGAGACATGGATGCTAACCAGTGACCTGAGACAAAGACTGGACTCCTTCGGTACTGTGTCTCTTTAGAGAATCCTTGGCTACCACTGGTTTGACTTTCTGTCAAATGAGTGATTCCCCACATGAGGCACATTACCTGCATTGTGAGGGAGTGTCAGTTACGGCACTACAGCCATGGGGCACGATTCTCTGGTGGTGACCCACCTCACAGGATCCTCATTGTTGAGGACCAGAGCGTTTGGACCAGGCCAAGGAGACACCCACGTAACACCAGGAAGAGGCAGATAGAGACTGGACTGTTGGTGAGTGTCTGCCTGGGGGGTTTCCAACCAGGATCCTGAGCGGTTTTGTTTTGGGGTGGGTGCAGCAATGTGCTGTACCAGTGCATGTTCCCCAACCTGACTGGGGCACACTGGATTAAAATCATCTCGGACTGAAAACCAAACCAAACAGTCACAAGCAGAGACAAAACACTGTGAATGGCTTGGCAGCAAGGTGCTTCACTTTGAGGTACCCTAGTATAGAGACTGCATGAAAGGCCTTCTCCAGGGATCCTGCTTTCCACCTACAGTCGGTTGATGAATGACTCCATCATGAGATGCTGTCTGGGGCACCATGGAACCCTTAGGTCTTGGACAGCTCTCACTGACCTGTGTGTTGTTTACTGCACCTTTGTTGATGTGTCTCTAGTTTGCCATCTAGTCCTTAAATGTCTTGTATGTTACTCAAGTTTGGTTCTCCATTTCCCGTTCACCTTGTACAATCTTGGAAAACCACTCAGATGAATTGTGTCCATCTATCCAGCCATCCATTTTCTCACTTAATCAGTTCGGGGTTATGGAGAGATAAAAAATAGGAAACTACTGTGAGTGGGGAATCAGTCCATCATATGTTGAAGATATTTTTGTATGTCAGCACAGGTAAAAGTATTTGCTAAATTAGGGGATCCCAAGTTCAGTTTTGTGGGCCCCCTGTGCCCGTAGGTTGTTATTCCCACCAGTTTGACAGTCAGTGCTTCATTCTTACATTTAACTGATCTCATTTTAGTGTTCTTTTTATTCAATTAAAAAGATTTATGTTTTTGCCAAAATGAGTAATACTTAATTTGTCTTTGCCCTTGTCTTTATAATTAACCTTTTCTGTAGAGGCTGTTCCTTTTGTTGTACCCAATGGTGGACAACACTGAAGAATCCAGAGGAGCAAACACCTCCGTGCTACGTTTACTGGACTGTTCTTAATGAGCAGACTAGGGACATGGCAGAACTGAATAATGACATCAACGAAAAGTATGAGTAATGCTCCGACTGTGAAACAGGTTGAAATAGAACTGCCATGGGGCTCCCCAGGACTGAATTTGAAAACCACCATGCAAAACCACAAATAAAAATCCAATCATAATGTAACAACAATATCTGCAAAAACCTGAAAGATGAGCTAATGGGCTTGCAAAGAGACTGCATTCATTAAGAACTCGTCAATTGCCTCTTCCTGTCCACTATTAGAAGATTTCTTTAACCCAATACAGTTTATTTATGCTTTTGGTTGACTCTCATTGTCAGGTGTGGACACTGGAGACAGCTCTCCTCCTGCAGCAGTGCTTTCATTTTATTCTTATCCTGCATAATAATATTTCTGGTTAGGTTTCCTACACCACAGAGTATGATGTCCCAAAAACAACAACATAAGAACATCCATAAGAAATTTGACAAAACGAGAGACCACCATTCAGTTCATCAAGCTCGTTTGTTTGGCTGATAGCTAAGCAGTCCCAATATCTCATCCAGTTACTTGTTAACGGTCGTCAACCTTCCACTGAGTCGCCAAAGTCAAAAAAAGTGATAAGATAGTCTTGCTACAAGGTTGTCTAGGCAAGGAAGAGACAAACATAATCTTAGATGTGGACATCTGTGGAAAGACCCCAAATCAGCGTCTCATGTAGCTCATCCACCTCTGACAGTGGCCAAGCTCACAGCCAGCATGGTACCAAGGCCAGTAGTAAAGACTCCTCACATAACTCAAGTCTTACTGGCCATACTTGTGTACAACTCTGACAGGAACAATAGCTGCTTATGAGACACCATAAGAGCCCTGAACAAAACATTATACTGTGAATACTTCTGAAGTATGAAACACGAGGAAGGTGAAAAAGAAGAAGAAGAAATTAAACAGGATACAACTGATCCAAAGGATGAGTGGATCAAGGAATTCAAACACTCAAAAATGATATAAGCAGAAAAATCATTGGTGCCCAGCTCAGGGCTGTGAAGTGCACTGCTAACATCCAGAATACTGTGACAGACAAAACAGTGAACTAACGCTTTCAAAAATGAATGGCAGATATACATCTTTCTGGACTATATTGTGATGACTGCTAAAAAGAGCAGTGGAAATGGCATTAACAGTGACAGGGCAGTACAAGTGTCTGTGCCCAGCTGAATGACATACTGACAGGGTGTTTACTTAGTGATGCTTACACAAGAAAGCATGAAGTTTGCCTTCTCAGTTGTATCTAATAATGAACAGAAAAGAAATAAATGAAACAAACAGACAAGACAGGTCAAAGCTTGCGTACAAATTCTAAGATTGCATCATTTAAAAGACAGACTCCTTGTTAGCCACTTCCAGTAGTTTACATTTTTACCTTAAAATGTTTTCATGGTACATATGAAAACTGTGTACTTCAGAAATGTATTTATTATCTCCAATATATGTGATTATAGAGGTATGGCATTGGGTAGGAAGGGATTTCTGGATTTGTTTGGGCCTTAAAAGCGACTCTCATCCCTGATATACTGAAGTCCAGTTCTGCGTGTAATGGGGGTCTTTCAACATCTCTCTGACACACGCTTACCAAATCCTCTACGTACGCCAGCCCAGTCACTTGAGCTGCATGTTTAGTCGTCTGCTGGAGCTTTTTCAAACTTTGGTTGGTCAGACCACTAAACCAGGCACTGAAGCTGATGACAGACTGGATCACCCTGCGATTAAAGGACAACATGAGGTCCTTGTCTACTTTAAACAGTCAGAGTTTATGGAGCAGAAATGAGTGCTGATTGCATTTAGCGTATATGTTTTTGTATTTATAGTTCAGATTTTTATCTAGGGTAGTTCCTAAGTATTTACAGTGCATCTGGAAAGTATTTACAGTGCATCACTTTTTCCATATTTTGTTATGTTACGGCCTTATTTCAAAATGGATTAAATTCATTTTTTTCCTCAGAATTCTACACACAACACCCCATAATGACAACGTGAAAAAAGTTTACTTGAGGTTTTTGCAAATTTATTAAAAATAAAGAAATTGAGGAAGCACATGTACATAAGTATTCACAGCCTTTGTCATGAAGCTCAAAATTGAGCTCAGGTGCATCCTGTTTCCCCTGATCATCCTTGAGATGTTTCTGCAGCTTAATTGGAGTCCACCTGTGGTAAATTCAGTTGATTGGACATGATTTGGAAAGGCACACACCTTTCTATATAAGGTCCCGCAGTTGATAGTTCATGTCAGAGCACAAACCAGGCATGAAGTCAAAGGAATTGTCTGTAGACCTCCGAGACAGGATTGTCTCGAGGCACAAATCTACGGAAGGTTACAGAAAAATTTCTGCTGCTTTGAAGGTCCCAATGAGCACAGTGGCCTCCATCATCCGTAAGTGGAAGAAGTTCAAAACCACCAGGACCCTTCCTAGAGCTGGCCGGCCATCTAAACTGAGCGATTGAGGGAGAAGGGCCTTAGTCAGGGAGGTGACCAAGAACCCAATGGTCACTCTGTCAGAGCTCCAGAGGTCCTCTGTGGAGAGAGGAGAACCTTCCAGAAGGACAACCATCTCTGCAGCAATCTACCAATCAGGCCTGTATGGTAGAGTGGCCAGACGGAAGCCTCTCCTTAGTAAAAGGCACATGGCAGCCCGCCTGGAGTTTGCCAAAATGCACCTGAAGGACTCTCAGACCATGAGAAACAAAATTCTCTGGTCTGATAAGACAAAGATTGAACTCTTTAGTGTGAATGCCAGGTGTCACGTTTAGAGGAAACCAGGCACCGCTCATCACCAGGCCAATACCATCCCTACAGTGAAGCGTGGTGGTGGCAGCATCATGCTGTGGGGAGGTTTTTCAGCGGCAGGAACTGGGAGACTAGTCAGGATAAAGGGAAGATGACTGTAGCAATCTACAGAGACATCCTGGATGAAAACCTGCTCCAGAGCGCTCTTGACCTCAGACTGGGGCGACGGTTCATCTTTCAGCAGGACAACGACCCTAAGCACACAACCAAGATATCAAAGGAGTGGCTTCAGGACAACTCTGTGAATCCTGTGTCCTTAAGTGGCCCAGCCAGAGCCCAGACTTGACTCTGATTGAAAATCTCTGGAGAGATCTTAAAATGGCTGTGCACCGACGCTTCCCATCCAAGCTGATGGAGCTTGAGAGGTGCTGCAAAGAGGAATGGGTGAAACTGGCCAAGGATAAGTGTGCCAAGCTTGTGGCATCATATTCAAAAAGACTTGAGGCTGTAATTGCTGCCAAAGGTGCATCGACAAAGTATTGAGCAAAGGCTGTGAATACTTATGTACATGTGATTTCTCAGGTTTTTTATTTTTAATAAATTTGCAAAAACCTCAAGTAAACTTTTTCACGTTGTCATTATGGGGTGTTGTGTCTAGAAATCTGAGGAAAAAAATGAATTTAATCCATTTTGGATTAAGGCTGTAACATAACAAAATGTGGAAAAAGTGATGCGCTGTGAATACTTTCCGGATGCACTGTATATTCAGTCACTGGTTCCACCTCCTGACACAGTACAACAATGCGTGAACATGCAGACTTCTCGCTCTTCAAATCAAATATCATTATGGAGAAGAAAGTAAAGGTAATTCATTCAAACATTTGAAGAGCATTTTAAACAAAGACTAGAGAAGATGGACTGGACATTTACAAAGTAAGCTTTGGAGAACAACTGACTAAAGTCTCACAAATGGACAGCCATAAGTAATGCTTACACATTAATCTGGTCTTAACTCAGAATTTGAATTCCCTTTCCTTTTCTTTATTGTTCTTACCCTTCCATCTTGACTTTTTTCATTTTTTTATTCCCTTATTAACACATTACTGCTATTATCTTTCTCTTTTATTACCTCATTTTGAGACTAAGCCCACCTTTTTTACACTTTTATGTTCTTATTCCCCTGCCTAACTTTATATCTCTTACAATTGTCTTTTCCTTTTTTCCGTTTCCGTTTTATTTTTAAAATAAACAAAGTGAATGCTAATGATGGCAGCGCGCCCTTGGGCACTTCAAACTAGACATTCACTTCTTAGTTTCATTTTTCTCTGTTATATGCGGCTGCGGAGGTCTTTAATGGACAGGGTTTGTAATAATCAGTATTTACTGAGAGCTCAAGAGCTATTTGGTTTACTGCTGTCAAGAGGATCAGAGGACAGGGACTGGGAGCTGTTGGAGCTCGGAGTTGGCATGAGGAGAGAGCAGCAAGTCATATAATCCTGCTCTGTGTCCATGCCATCCGTCTGAACCACTGCTGGATGCACTCAGCAGCTGAAAATGTCAGGGCAGCTAAACAAAATGGAGATCTTTATCTTATCAGGCAGTCAGTGTTGGTTCATTTTAGCTCTGCACTCATGCTTCACTACAAGGGAGTGTTTTATTTATTTTATAAGTTAGGTCCACTTAGTGCTGAAAAAATGCCCCTCCCAAAGTACAGAAACCCACCCAAACTCCATGAGTTTCACTACAGCATGCTGGGAGCTGAAGTGTGTCCAGCCAGCAGCAGGCACAGGGAAGTCACCTGCTCTCATTCATCTCATATGGCGTACTTGGTCCAGAGTATCCTTTGTAGATGAAGGGAGCATGGAGCATAATTTCAGTGCTGCAAGAAAAATAACTGCGCACCAGATAAATGGACTAAAGATGTCAATGGCGGATTCAAAACTTTTCTTGTTCAACTGGAAGGACTGGGGATCAGATGCAGTCATGGGGTAACAAACAGGAAGGATATGACTGCAGCATGAGAGTGGAGACTGTCTGGCCAGTGAAGACACACACACACACACACACACACACAGACAGAGATACACAAGAAAGGCACCATATGATAGATAGATAAGAAAGCCACTATATGATACATAGATAAAAAGGCAACTATATGAATTATATGATAGGTACAGGGGAGCACAACAGTATTCAATCCCCTTGAAAGTCATCATCATTTTCAGCATGACAAGATTTGTACACATATTTACTTATTCAGTATTTTTAATGTAAACTCTTATACTGTAAGAATACATTTCCAAAGTCAAAATAAACAGTTTTCTGTAGATATTTAACTGAAGGGGAAAAACTTAAATGTTAGTGTTTACATACTTTTAAGTGTTCAAGCCTTGCACATTAATACTTTGTTGAGAACCCCTTTGCTACAAAACGGTCTTAATTATTTTGGGGGTAAGTATGTAGCAGTTTTGCAAATTGTTCAGGAGTGATTATTCCTCATTCTTCTTGGCAGAATTTATAGAGATCCTCTAGGTTGGTGGGATGGCACCTCTGGACAGCAGTTTTCAAATAGTGCCATAGATTCTCAATAGGGTTAAGATCAGGGCTTTGACTTGGCCATTCCAAAACATTCACCTTTCTGTTTCTGAGCCATTCCAGTGTTGCTTTGGCCTTTTGCTTTGGGTCTTTGTCATATTGAAAGACAGTTCTTCTCCAGAGCCATAGGTTCATAGCAGATAGGTACAAGTTCTCCTACAATACTGTGTGGTATTTGTGTCCATCCATTGTCCCTTCAACTCTGACAAGATTCCAAGTCCCAGCACATGAAAAGCACCCTTATATCATGATGCTGCCACTAGCATATTTCACTGTAGGTATGGTGTTTCTTCAGGCATGGGCGGTGTTAGTTTTACACCACATGTACCTCTTTGAAGTCTGGCCAAAAAGTTCTAGTTTGGTCTCATCTGACCATAAAACGTTCGCCCACATCTTAACTAAGTCTTTCTTGTGCCTTGTAGCAAATGCTATTCATAATATTATGTGGACCTTCTTAAGGAATGGCTTCTTTCTTGCTATCCTCCCGTAGAGGCCTGTTTTACAGAGAGCTCATGAAATTGTGGACTCCTTCACTCCAGTTTCAGCCAAAGAGCACTGCAGACTCCGAGAGTGGCGGTTGAATTTTCTGTAGCCTCTCTCACCAGTCAATATCTTGCTCTGATGTTTAGTTTTGAGGGACAGCCTGTTCTAGGAAGAGTTTGGGTGCTGTGATGAACCTTCCACTTTCTGATGATGGATCCAACAGTGCTTAATGGGACATTCAAACTTTGATATTTTTGTAGCCATTTCCTGTCTTGTGCATTTCAATAACTTTGTTTCTCATATAAGCAGAATGTTCCTTTGTCTCCATTTTTGCAGTGATTCTTCAACAAAGACTATGGCTCTTACAAAGGGTGCTTTTTATATCCAGAGAGATATAAAGGACTCACAAGTAGTGCCTAATTATGTTTAATTATGGACAAATGTCTGTCTCCTTTGTGTCATTTGTGATTAATTTGTCATTTGTGTAAACCTGGAGCTTCCAAAGCACAGAGGTTTAAATACTTGTGCAAACACAAACATTTGAGTTTTTCTTCTTCAATTAAATATCTGAAGAAAATGGTCTACTTTATCCTTGGAAATGAATTGTTACAACATAACAGTTCACATTAAAAATACTGAATGGATGAAAATGTGTAGAAATCTTTTGTCATGCAGAAAATTATGAATAATGTCAAGGGGACTGAATAGTTTTGCATATTTATTGATTGAACATGGGAGATTTTCTCATGTAAACATGTAGACAATTATAGAAGAAATTGAAAGGATCTGGATGTCTCAGATTGCATTTGAATTTAACAAGCTGTCTTTGTTGGATGCATCCAGTACTCTGAAATAGACTTTTGAGCTTCAGCAAGTGTCTGGAGGGACTATAAAAGCTGAGAGACAAGCCAGGCAGGATAAAGTGAATTTGTTTAATTAATTCAATATTTTTTGTTAAAAAGCAGACTTACACAATCTCTACTCTTTGGCAGATGATGAGACCTATCTGTTCTCTTCCTTTATCTACCGTCAACATTTCTAGGCTGTAGGACTGGAGCTCATCCTGGTAGCACTGGATGGGACTTCAGAAAGGCTACGAGGCTCCTCTTCATTGCTTGGTACACATGGCCACA